>NC_058081.1:386741674-387003889 GCF_014858855.1 Bufo gargarizans
GTGCACTGCGTGGTCGCACCCGACTATCAGTTCCATGGCCTTGTATGGTTCAGACATCTCACCTATGGTGCACCAGGCTTCCTTGCCAAGGAGTAGTTCCATGGAAGCATGAGAGACAATGAGGTACACTTGTTGGTTCACTTGAAGGCAGGCAAGTGTCAGCGGATATCTTCCAAGCCGTCAGCCCTGTGGCTGGCATTACACGGGCTGTCAGCAGTTAATCTTGTTTGATACTTCAGACCCTAAAAGCTATTCCCTAATCAATCACTAGTACTACCTAACACTAAATAGCTAAATAAAAGTAACAATTCGAATTTCTTGCTCAATAGAAACCAACAGCTCACAAGCACAAGCTCCTAACTCTCCAAAAACTAAACCCACAAAGTGGATACCGGGGAGTGCCTCGATTTATATAGTGAGAGGTAGACTACTTTCTGATTGGTTGCTAGGGATGTTGCTAAGCTGTGACAATGCCTTCTCATTGGCTATAAGCAAGATTAGGGAGGGGTTAACAATCAACTCACATGGAATACAAGAAAAAAATACGAATATTCGGTTTACGAATAATTCGCAATATTAAACCATGCGCATAAGCTGATGCAATAGACTAACAAACTTACATCATACGAATAGAATAATGCGAATTATTAATGGCCGATTGTTCGCATTATAAGAACCGTTGTAAAATAAGCTACATGCACTGGTATTTGAAGGGTCACTCAGTAAGTAAACGATATGATGTCCGGTAATATTTGAGGGCAGAAAATTCTCTCAATATACGCTATATGTGAAATACTTACAGTGGTTTAGACGGTAACACCATACCACGAATAGTTTTTTTTTGCGAATGTAATGGCAGCTAATTTTCGCGTACAATACTATACATTAAAAGTGCTAAAATTAAATAGGTATGGATATTGAACGGTTTTGACATGCCAAGTATATTCTAGGCACGGTTGCTTGTTATGGAACATAACTTTTTCTTTGCAAAAAATCGTCTTTACAATAAGCGAGTGGATCGGATCGCAAAAAAGCTTTAATCAATAAGCCGCTAACAGTAGTTCAGAAGGGCTGACCATTACACGAAAGGAATTTTATACGAATATTATAGCAGCGAATCTTTGCATAAATAGCAGCGACGTTTCAACTTGTTGCGGTCTTTCTCAAGCTATGCAGACATGTGTTTACATCAGTGATATATAAAGGTGTGTCAATTCATTACATGAAATCATCCAATTAAAATAGAAATAATCACAGTTCATAAAAAATATATTAAATAAATACATATCCACCAACAGCAATGTGAAATTGTATACAGTACAAATAAAGTGACAGTGCCTTGTGCAAAAATGCATTATACATGACAAGTGCATAATCAAATATAATTGATAATTAAAAGTTCACTTGTTACCAATGTGTGGTGTTAATTAAAAACTTACAAAACCAGTTAACTAGCAGTGTAGACGAAGCACTACGATCCTGAGAGCGTCCACATTCCGATAATGGGCATGTGCAAGATCCATAGATCTCGCTATATCTCAAGCGCAAAAGAACTCTATGGAGACCTCATCAAAGATGGCTGAGTCTGGAAGTAAATACATGTGCGCATGTCTGAGCAATAGTTGCCACCCAAATCAGGGTCATGTGATCACAGTCACATGATCCTGATCGCAACATGTAAACATAATAAATGATATATTAAGGATCAAAACGACTAGCTGCGAACATGGACCGTATCAACAGTCCACGATTCACTGATGGTAGGTAATGGAGACGCCGCCACAGATCCCCACGGCAACGCGTCCCCCCAACCTACACTACGCCGTATAGGCCCAAAGGTAAACGAAATTATATAATATAAACCGCTGGATTAGAGGTATCTCACAGTCAGGACCGGACGGGTCAGCAGTCAGGTCATCACTGTTTCGGGGAGGCGGAGACGTTGCCACGGGTTACAGTGTCAAACCGTCAACGGCGCCCAAAAGACCTCAATCAAATCCATACGTGTAACAACTATAAAAAGACACTATATAACCACCGGGGCCAGGAGGAAACCGCCATCTCAATGTCTACAATTTTTTTTCACAAATTAACATATATGGAGGTAGACAAAAAATTGCAATCTACAACACGACACTTGTATAGTACTATATATAAATAAATGTGGCTATCCTATAATAGTTGACAATATATCAAAAAGAAGCAGAATGTGGATAGCTGATGCAGGGCCGCAATGTTCCTATTGTCACAGAGAGTGTCCACTGGAATTGTAACTCGTAGCTGAAAAGAAAGAAAGTATTACTCATTTTGTAACATACCGTAATTGCAAAATGTAAACATAGTTATTTACACACATGTCCAAAAAGGACTACACCAGGAAAGGAGAACAACACGAGACATGGAGAGAGGCACCATCAGTTTACCCTAAAGTCAACATTAAGGCCGTTTGGTTTAAGTGTCTTCAAAGTAAATATCCAAAATAAGTCTCGCTTTTTGAGGAGAGCCTTCCTGTCACCGCCACATCTGCCCATCTATACCTGCTTTAACCACCTCCGGACCGCCTAACGCAGATGTGCGGTCCGGAGGTGGCAGCCCTGCGCTCAACGACGCATATACGCGTCATCTCGCGAGGGCCGGGATTTCCTGTGAACGCGCGCACAGGAACGGAAGCGAGTGGATCTCCAGCCTGCCAGCGGCGATCGCTCGCTGGCAGGCTGGAGATCCGAATTTTTTAACCCCTAACAGGTATATTAGACGCTGTTTTCATAACAGCATCTAATATACCTCCTACCTGGTCCTCTGGTCCCTTTTGTTAGGATCGACCACCAGAGGACTCAGGTAGGTCAGTACAGTCGCACCAAACACCACACTACACTACACCCCCCCCCCCCCGTCACTTATTAACCCCCTATAAACCCCTGATCACCCATGATCACCCCATATAAACTCCCTGATCACCCCCCTGTCATTGATCACCGCCCTGTCATTGATCACCCCCCTGTCAGGCTCCGTTCAGACGTCCGTATGATTTTTACGGATCCACGGATACATGGATCGGATCCGCAAAAAGCATACGGACGTCTGAATGGAGCCTTACAGGGGGTGATCAATGACAGGCGGGTGATCACCCATATACACTCCTTGATCACCCCCCTGTCATTGATCACCCCCCTGTAAGGCTCCATTCAGACGTCCGCATGATTTTTACGGATCCATGGATACATGGATCGGATCCGCAAAAAGCATACGGACGTCTGAATGGAGCCTTACAGGGGGTGATCAATGACAGGCGGGTGATCACCCATATACACTCCCTGATCAACCCCCTGTCATTGATCACCCCCCTGTAAGGCTCCATTCAGACGTCTGCATGTGTTTTGTGGATCCGATCCATGTATCCATGGATCCGTAAAAAATCATGCGGATGTCTGAATGGAACCTTACAGGGGGGGTGATCATTGACAGGGTGGTGATCACCCTGATCACCCCCTGTCATTGATAACCCCCCTGTAAGGCTCCATTCAGACGTCTGCATGTGTTTTGTGGATCCGATCCATGTATCCATGGATCCGTAAAAAATCATGCGGATGTCTGAATGGAACCTTACAGGGGGGGTGATCATTGACAGGGGGGTGATCACCCCCCCCCCCCCCCCCCCCCCATGTAAGGCTCCATTCAGACATTTTTTTTGGCACAAGTTAGCGGAAATTTTCTGTTTGTTTTTGTTTTTTCTTACAAAGTCTCATATTCCACTAACTTGTGTCAAAAAATAAAATCTCACATGGACGCACCATACCCCTCACGGAATCCAAATGCGTAAACATTTTTAGACATTTATATTCCAGACTTCTTCTCACGCTTTAGGGCCCCTAAAAAGCCAGGGCAGTATAAATACCCCACATGTGACCCCATTTCGGAAAGAAGACACCCCAAGGTATTCCGTGAGGGGCATATTGAGTCCATGAAAGATTGAAATTTTTGTCCTAAGTTAGCGGAAAGTGAGACTATGCCCCTCATTGAATACCTTGGGGTGTCTTCTTTCCAAAGTGGGGTCACATGTGGGGTATTTATACTGCCCTGGCTTTTTAGGGGCCCGAAAGTGTGAGAAGAAGTCTGGGATCCAAATGTCTAAAAATGCCCTCCTAAAAGGAATTTGGGCCCCTTTGCGCATCTAGGCTGCAAAAAAGTGTCACACATGTGGTATCGCCGTACTCAGGAGAAGTTGGGGAATGTGTTTTGGGGTGTCATTTTACATATACCCATGCTGGGTGAGAAAAATATCTTGGTCAAATGCCAACTTTGTATAAAAAAATGGGAAAAGTTGTCTTTTGCCAAGATATTTCTCTCACCCAGCATGGGTATATGTAAAATGACCCCCCAAAACACATTGCCCAACTTCTCCTGAGTACGGCGATACCACATGTGTGACACTTTTTTGCAGCCAAGGTGGGCAAAGGGGCACATATTCCAAAGTGCACCTTTCGGATTTCGCCGGCCATTTTTTACACATTTTGATTGCAAGGTACTTCTTACACATTTGGGCCCCTAAATTGCCAGGGCAGTATAACTACGCCACAAGTGACCCCATTTTGGAAAGAAGACACCCCAACTTCTCCTGAGTACGGTGATACCAGATGTGTCACACTTTTTTGCTGCCAAGGTGGGCAAAGGGGCACATATTCCAAAGTGCACCTTTTGGATTTCACCGGTCATTTTTTACACATTTTGATTGCAAAGTTCTTCTCACACATTTGGGCCCCTAAATTGCCAGGGCAGTATAACTACCCCACAAGTGACCCCATTTTGGAAAGAAGACACCCCAAGGTATTCTGTGAGGGGCATGGTGAGTTCCTAGAATTTTTTATTTTTTGTCGCAAGTTAGTGGAATATGAGACTTTGTAAGAAAAAAAAAAAAAAAAAATCATCATCATTTTCCGCTAACTTGTGACAAAAAATAAAAAGTTCTATGAACTCACTATGCCCATCAGCGAATACCTTAGGGTGTCTTCTTTCCGAAATGGGGTCATTTGTGGGGGTTTTCTACTGTTTGGGCATTGTAGAACCTCAGGAATCATGACAGGTGCTCAGAAAGTCAGAGCTGTTTCAAAAAGCGGAAATTCACATTTTTGTACCATAGTTTGTAAATGCTATAACTTTTACCCAAACCATATTTTTTTTTTATCAAAGACATGTAGAACAATAAATTTGGCGAAAAATTTATATATGGATGTCGTTTTTTTTGCAAAATTTTACAGCTGAAAGTGAAAAATGTCATTTTTTTGCAAAAAAATCGTTACATTTTGATTAATAACAAAAAAAGTAAAAATGTCAGCAGCAATAAAATGCCACCAAATGAAAGCTCCATTAGTGAGAAGAAAAGGAGGTAAAATTCATTTGGGTGGTAAGTTGCATGACCGAGCGATAAACGGTGAAAGGAGTCTAGTGCCGAAGTGTAAAAAGTGCTCTGGTCATGAAGGGGGTTTCACCTAGCGGGGCTGAAGTGGTTAAAACACGAAACCTAAAATCTTTTTCAGAGTGACCTGCCTCCTTAAGGCTACTTTCACAGTAGCGCTTGAGCGGATCCGTTCTGAATGGATCCGATCATATTAATGCAGACGGAGGCTCCGTTCAGTACGGATCCGTCTGCATTAATAACTTAGAAAAATTTCTAAGTGCGCAAGATGCCTGAGCGGATCCGTTCAGACCTTCAATGTAAAGTCAATGGGGGACGGATCCGCTTGAAGATTGAGCCATATGGTGTCATCTTCAAGCGGATCCGTTCCCATTGACTTACATTGTAAGTCTGAACGGATCCGCTCGCCTCCGCACGGACTGGCGGACAGCTGTCCGCCTGGCCGTGCAGAGGCTGAACGCCGCCAGACTGATGCAGTCTGAGCGGATCCGCTCCATTCAGACTGCATCAGGGCTGGACGGAGGCGTTCGGGTCCGCTCGTGAGCTCCTTCAAACGGAGCTCACGAGCGGACCGACGAACGCTAGTGTGAAAGTAGCCTAACATGTTTAGAGACTGGCAAATCCATTTTCTCTGTCCTGGTTTAATCGTGTTTTCACATCCCACGTGGTCTCCCCGACATACCATGAATCACATGGACATGTCAATAGGTAGACCACATGGGATGAATCACATGTCAAGTATTGGGCAATCTTAATTGTTTTACTTGTCGCTGGATTAAGGAAAGAGTCCCCCTTGAGCATAAGGCAACAATTCACACAGTGGTAGCATAAATAGCAACCAGTCCGTGTAGAGCCACAAATATGACCTCACAGTGGTTCTATTGCTGCCCACATCCAATCTAACTAACCTATCACCCAAGTTTCGCCCCCTGCAGTATGAAAAAAGTGGGGGTGTCCGAAACTCTTCAATCTGAGGAAAGCTATTGCCAATAATCTGCCAATGTTTTCTGATGACAGACGCAATCTGCCGACTGTCAGCAGAATACTGTGAGATAAAAGGAAGTTGCAGGGAGTCTGTGTCCGGGTAACATCAGCCCGCAACTTGCTCTCTGGGATAACCTCGGACTGCAAATTTATTGCTCATTTCAGTAAAGCGTAAATCCCTTGTGGGGGCAGTTAAAGGATGGAACTGAGCATGTGTGTCCACCTCCCTGTGAAAAGGAACAAATAGCAGGTGACGCTATACAGATAGATTTCACTGAACACCTCAGTAGCTATAATACATTTTTAATTACATGCAATTAGAAAAGTATTCAGATACAGTTGCTGTTTTGAAAACTGCTGAATATTTTTCATGAGACAACCCCTGTAACTGAAAGCCGCACTGTATGAAAAATCTACAAAGCACCATGAGGCGGATTATACTAAGCAGGGGCGGACTGACGAATCGGGCACTTCGGACATTGTCCGAGGGCCCAGCTGGGATGGGGGCCCGCTGCAGTCCTGCTAAGGAGCTACTTTTCACCACGTATTTTACATTCCCGCGTCACGTGACCTTCCAGGAGCCCATACATTAGAGGCTTTTTCTAGGAGGCTAAAAGACCTTTCATGATGTCACTACCATGTGATCCTGTGTGGGCGGAGTCAGTGTCCAGGCTGTTCAGCAGGAGGAGGTAAAGGACCTGTGATGATGTCACGACCATCTGATCCTGTGTGGGAGGAGTCAGGCTCACAGGCTGTGCATTTGGAGGAGGTAAAGGACCTGTGATGATGTCGCGACCCTGTGATCCTGTATGGGCGAGGTCAAGCGGATCACATGATCATGTGCTGCTGTACTTGTTGGACAGTGACCCAAGGAGGTGGAGACTGGTAGTCTAATGGGCGGGGCCTCTTTCTAACAACTCCAGTCTGCCTCCCCATACATGCCGTGTAAAGAAATGCAGGTATGTGTGTAGTCTCTGCCATTTTCTGTCATTAACCCCTTCACTACCAGCTCTCTGTTCTTGAATTACCTCCTATTCCTTATTAACATCAGGAGGCGGTTAAAGGGAATCTGTCACCTGCTTTTACTATTTAAAGCTGGCAGCATCGCTATGTTGACTAAAGTACCTTATTTCCAGGACTCTTCTTTTTACTTTATTTCGTTTAGTAGTTTTGATATAAAAGCGATTTTATGTTATGCTAATTACATGCTAATTATGTTATGCTAATTTAAGCTGGCACCATCACTATGTTGACTAAAGTACCTTATTTCCAGGACTCTTCTTTTTACTTTATTTTGTTTAGTAGTTTTGATATAAAAGCGATTTTTATGTTATGCTAATGAGGCTCCAAGGTGCCCAGAGGGGTGTTTTTTTCACTCTCTGGTGCCCAGTTTTTTTCACTCTCTGGACGCCCCCCTGAAGTGCCCAAGAACGCCTCCTGATCATCAAATAACCTCCCACAGCCCGGCAAACGGTTGCGCCCCCTCCCCACGTCTGCGGCTGCGGCCTGCGCGATCATCAACCTCCTGAGGGCAACAGTCTCAAAAGTTTTACTGGGCATGCGCCGAGCCCAGTGATGTAACCTGGGCGCTGTTGCCCTAAGGACGTTGATGATCGCGCAGGCGGTACTGCGCCTGCGCAAGTTTTCTGGCCGCAGACAGGAAGAAGGACAGGGCATTTCTATAAGGTAGACTATGACGTGGGGAGGGGGCGGAACTGTTTGCCAGGCTGTGGGAGGTTATTTGATGATCAGGAGGCGTTCTTGGGCACTTCAGGGGGGCGTCACTGGGCACCAGAGAGTGAGAAAAACACCCCTCTGGGCACCTTGGAGCCTCATTAGCATAACATAAAAATCGCTTTTATATCAAAACTACTAAACAAAATAAAGTAAAAAGAAGAGTCCTGGAAATAAGGTACTTTAGTCAACATAGTGATGGTGCCAGCTTAAAATGGTAAAAGGAGGTGACAGATTCCCTTTAAAGGGGGTTCTCTGAGCACACACCTCCTGGGAGTATTATTTCTATATTGTGTAATGGACTTATATAAGGGGCCACATGACCCTGAGGCGGGTCCTGCTCCTGAGTGTGTCCTCCTGCCCCTTACCTCATCCTAGTGGTGGTCCCAGCCCTTCTGTACCTTGCTGCCTCGATTACAGCACCTGCGTTGCAGTGTGTCAGCACACAGAGAGCCCTAAATACAACCTGCTGTCTCCATCTAACATAAGCTTTTCCAGGGTGAGATCCACCTGAAGCTGCTCGGTTCTTTCTTTCAGCCAGATGTTCTCTGTGATTTCTGGGATCTGTCTACAGACGAGCTGTCTGGGCTGTACTCTGTCAGAGTCTGTCCCTGTGTGTGTGTCTCTCTCTGTGTGTCACCATCACCATGCCCACAGTGTTCCTATGTTTTGATGCAGCCACATCAGGACATTCTGTGTGGGGCAAGAAGAAGAAGATGGAAGAGGAGGCAGCCCCGCCAGCATGGAGTCCATGGGAGTGAGACAGGGAGGCACACTAAGGATGTAGGTAACACTACCACATTATCAGCACTAGTGTTTTCTGTAGTTTTACATAGGACTGCAGGTAACACTACCACATTATCTACACTAGTGTTATCTGTAGTTTTACATAGGACTGCAGGTAACACTACCACATTATTAGGACTAGTGTTATCTGTGGTTTTACATAGGACTGCAGGTAACGCTACCACATAATCAGGACTAGTGTTATCTGTGTTTTTACATAGGACTGCAGGTAACACTACTACATTCTCTGTACTCAGATAGTCATCACTGTGTTATCTGTGTTGTCACATAGAACTGCTGGGGACATCTACTACATTATCTGTACTCAGAGAGTTATCACTGTATGGGGGGCCCACTGAGACTTTATCGCCCAAAAGCCCACATGAGCCTGGAGCCGAGGCGGTGCAATATGTGGGTGGGGCTGTGTGTGGGTGTGGCTTGAGGGTGGGCGGGGACACAGGGGCCCCATAATCTCTTATTGCCCGGGGGCCCCATGAGTTGTCAGTCCGCCCCTGATACTAAGGCCAGCATTTCATAACCCAGTGTAACTAAGAAACCCACTGGAGATAGATGCCTCTTTGGCAGTCTGCTCACTGATAGCATGTCAGTGACTGTGTATTTACCAACACAGACATCTTAGGTTCCTCACTTTTCTAAAGGTGCCCCAATAGTGTTATCCTGCTGCTACCTCCAATACCATGCCAGCTATGTTTCCCAATGCCTTCAAATGCTGTGCTGCAAAAATAATAGTGCCATCCAGATAGTCTACCCATAGTAACACTGCTTCTCAAAGTCCCACCAATAGTATTACCCTCCCAGAGTGTCCTCATTTGTAATAGTGCCCCCTTCAGTGACCAATAGTGATAAGGCTCCTCAAGTCGTGCCTCTATTAGTAGAAGTGCCCTCCATATTGTGCCAAATAGTGTTGAGTGAATCGAGCTTTGGATCCAAGATCCAAAGTCAATTCATTAAAGAAATCATTTTAATGCTGTATGAAGATCCGTCTCCGTGCAGCATTAAAATGTATGGACTCCATACAATGTTCAAACGAACGTTTGACCGAAGCGACTTTAGACCTATGATCCGAAGCTCACTTTGCTCAACCCTAGTGCCCAATAATAATGCCCCCATAGTATCCCCAGTAGTAATAAGGCCACCACAGAGCTGCAGCAGAAATAAGGCCCCCCTATAGTGCCCCCAATAGTAATACAGCCACTTATAGTGCCTTCAGTAGTAACATGGCAGCCCTTTAGACACCCCCCCCCCCCCCCAAGTTGAAATAAGGCCGATTTATAAAGCACGGTTATAGTTCCCAAGTAGTAATAGTGCCCTTACAGTGCCCCCAGAATGCTCTCTGCAGTAGCCCCAGTAATTGATGCTCTTATTTTGTATTTACTAACTTATATAGCGCTGACATATTCTACAGCACTTTGCAGACATTATCATCACTTGCTGTCTCCAATGGTGCTAAAAATCAAAGTTCCCTATCAGTATATCTGGAATTTGGAAGGAGACCAAAGTACCCGGAGGAAACCCAGGGGAAGAAAATACACACTCCATGCAGATGTTGCTCAAGTTCTAGCCTAAGACCCCACCACTGAAGTGCTAACCGCTAAGCCACCATGCTGCACCCTGTAGTTATAATCCTACCTCTAGTGCCCCCAGAAATAAGGCCCTAGCCCCTCCAACATGCAGACCCATGTAAATAATATTACTTTCCTGGTTCAGCCCCTACAACATACAAGCCCATGTAAATAACATCATTCCACTCCCTCTGGCATACAGTCCCATGTAAATGACATGACTCCCTCCCTATGGTGCCATCAAAATACAGTCCCAGATAAATGACATTGCTGCCCTCCCTTCAGCCCCTCCAACATAGAGGAACAGTAATTAACATTACTCCCCTGCTTTTGGCCACTCCAATATACAGTTCCATGCAAATAACATCACTTCCTTGCCTTCAGCCCCATCCAACATACAGGCCCATGTAAGTAACATCATTGCTCTCTCTCAAGCATAGTGTCCCATGTAAATAACATCACTCCCCTGCCTTCAGCCCCTGCAACATACAGTCCCATGTAAATAACATCACTCCCCTTCCTTCAGCCCTTCCAACATACAATCCCATGTAAATAACATCACTTCCCTGCCTTCAGCCACCTCCAATATACAGTTTCATGTAAATAACATCACTCCCTCCCTCAGCATCCATCATACAGCCCCATGTAAATAATATCATTCTCTTCCTCCAGCCTCCTCCAACATACGGACCCATGTAAATAACATCACTCCTACCCCCAGCCACCTCCAACATACAGTCCCATGTAAATAACATAACTCTCTCCCCGGCTGCCTCCAACATAAGGTCTAATATAAATAACAACACTCCCTCCAGGCAGGGAGGGGTTATAAGAGGAGGGTACTACAACTCCCAGCATTTTTGTCTGGCTCTCACACTGGTTTGTTTGATTAGGTTTTTAATGGTACATTTTATTTATTTGTTTGTGGGTGAAAAGGTGTTGTGGCCAGCAAATGTATAGCGGGAGGGGACAGGTGTGGGTGGTGGGAGGGGCTAAGAACAGGGCACGGGGACCCAATTCATATTCTTGCTATGGGGCACAATGATTTCAGTTTGCGCCCCTGGTCATCACAGGCCCTTCAGCTACTGGAGTGTAGTAGATTTGAGAAAGTCCTGGTCCATAGTCACTGTAGATGTTGCAAAGCACCACAGTTTTTCCATAGCTGCATCATCTCTCTCTTACTTGTCAGGGATTATGATCTTCAATACAGCTGATACCATCTTCAGATGAATCTCTGTAGGAATGGAGTTCATTAGGATACATGAAGTACAGAGAGGTGGGGGTGTAGATAATGAGCAGCAGCACTTGTATGTAGTGTGCTGTCCTACTTCTCTGTACTTCATGTCTCCACCATTCCTACAGAGATTCAGATGAAGATCTTACCATCTGTATTCAGGATCATAATTCCTGACAGGCAGAGCAGAGAGGGGCATGAGGCAGCTCTATGGCTCATTGTGGTGAAGTAATTTGCCCTCTTGTGTGATTAGGACAGGTTTTGTGTGTACTAATAGGACGGCAGCCATTTTATTTCTTCTAATGTTTGCTCCCTAGACAAAATGAACCATTATAGCTAATGAAATGTATTTGGGAATATATTTATACTAAAGTAATTAAGTATTTTCATTTTCTAAATTCCCGGAGAACCCCTTTAAAGAGGTGTTCCAGTTTTAATAATTACATTTTTTTAGAGAACAGGATATTGAACAATATTCTAAAAATCATAATTCCACCTATTTGCTTATCACCTGAATGTGTCCTGTGTACTTACCCAGCACATGTATGTCATGTAGCACTGCTACATACTGAATGTCACGAATTATACGATGTGAAGAGTGTCACATGACTGATGCCATGTTTCAGTTAGACCATGAATACATTACACAGGACTGATACATGGGTTAAACCATTCTACTACATATGGGGATCAGCATGCAGAATTTTAAATACGTGTATATTAGAAAATCGTATGATGTCCTAATATACAGTATCTCACAATAGTGAGTATACCCCTCACATTTTGTAAATATTTTATTCTATATTTTGGGACAACACTGAAGATATGACAAATTGTGCCCAATTAGCCATTTTCCCTCCCTGGTGTCATGTGACTCGTTAATGTTACAAGGTCTCCGGTGTGAAAGGGAGCAGGTGTGTTAAATTTGGTGTTATCGCTTTCAGTCTCTCATACTGGTCAACTGGAAGTTCAACATTGCACCTCATGTCAAAGAACTCTCTGAGGATCTGAAAAAAAGAATTGTTGCTCTACAAAAAGGTGGCCGAGGCGGTAAGAAGATTGCCAACACCCTGAAACTAAGCTGCAGTCAGTAAGACTTACTGATGAAGGGACTGCGTCCCGAAACACGTTTAAGCAGCTGAGGATTATTATACCAACCATCACCCTGAAACAGAGCGGGAGGAATACGGAGAACAAACTCTGAAAAGATCGCGATCACGGGAGAGCTGACGTCATTCACCAGACGCGCGAACCACGCCCCCAGCGTCCTAGGCAACACGAGGGACGCTATCGACTACACAGCCTTACAGGAACCGCCGATCACTGCCGGAGGACGAAACACAACCAGCGCTAGGAAGGGTAAGTGATCTCTAGCCAGAGACAGTGCGGGACGCCGCACTCAGGCACAGAGCTCCGCTTCCCTCCACAGCTTGGCATACTAATACAACAACAGTTCAGATTGCTTAAAGAATTATAGCCATATGCACATGCCTACTGCTTTATGAGAAACATATTAAAATAGTGCAATAGTTATCCTGGACTGTGCGGCGACTGACATTTACAACAATATACAAACAGAGTCATCATCCTCTGCTCAGCATATTTTACCTCTACAAAGGACTACCTCATCATATAAGATATCTTTTATCAATTTTATCTTTTTAACAGTGGCCACCAACATATGGAAAACAGTTTATGAAAGACTCTATAGACTCATTTTTCCAGACCAATTTTTCCAAGACTTTTTTCCAGATTTTTTCTTGATTTTTTTCTTGATATTTTATAGGGTACTCATTACCCAGTGGTGATCACCCACTATTCTATTAAAAGACTACTCCTTTAACTATACTTCTTTTTTTAACTTTCTTCATTTCAACACTTACTTTTATTCTTCCACCCATCTTACTACTATAAATAAATTATTTAATTGTACCCAGATTTGAGTGTGCCTGCTTACCCTTGTTTTCCCTAAGATTGTATGCTCCTGACTGGGTGAGTCAGAAAAAGCAGTCCTGCACCTCTATCATTTGCCTAAGCGGTAGAGCCGTCTATCCTATTTATTTACCATGTACTGTGACATACTGAAGCAGAGCATGAGCCCCTGTCACGGATGATCCGCGAGAATATTGAACCGTCCTCCCAATATTATCAATATTACTATCCCTTATTGATCAATGGGTCGATTAAACAGTATTTATTTCCATAGGCCCCAGAACCTACAATCTGATTACTCAGAGTGTCTCCTTCTGTGTACCCAGAGAACAAAATGGTCCTTTTGTTCAAGTCAGTCAATAGATGCCCAGCATATAACGCAATTACAGCTGGTTTCCTTAGGTTGACCCTACACAAAAGAGATATCACAGCTAGGTGTGAAGACTACACCTGGGGGGAGCCATTTGTTGTCGGATCTTGTAAGCTAGCTTGAGTCAGACAGGCCAGCACCAAGGTTCCCAGATTGAAACATGAATCAGAGATATGATTTTAACCCTTTTTAAGAGAGACCAGGCATCTCACGGACGTAAAAATTACGTCATCGTGTGACTCAGAATTCACTGGACATTTACATATGACAAACATAACTGTAGGAGATGCCCAGGTAAAGTTATGGTGTTACCCCATCATAGAACCTGTTATAATAGTCATATTTGGTATCCCTGAACTCCATATTTTGTGGGGAATGTGAATATCTGCTTGATATTTGTGTACAGCGGAGACATCCCGAGATATGGCACATACCATATTTCAGAACTGACATTCACCTCAGGAATACAGCCTGCCCCAGCAGGCAGACTCTCAATTCCCCGTCTTGATCCTGGGACCCTTATAACAAAGACCTATAATCTGCTAAAGGAGTGCTCCACTTTTAACAACATCTAAAGAGGGCCTCAGCCAGAGAACCCGTGGGCTGTAGGCATATTTGGATTATTAGACTCTGGACAAGGTTTCTTGGACTTTATCCCTGCAACGGACTATTTCACCAACAGACATCTCTTCTGCGGAAAATAAGTATTTTATTTATTTTCTCCCTTTTTGTTTATTGGACTATACTTTCCTTGATTATTGTTCTAATAATTACTGTACATCTTGATAATTTGTATTGTGTGTGTGTGTGTATATATGTATGTATGTATGTATATATATATATATATATATATATATATATATATATATATATAATAAATTACCTCCAAGTCATTTCTCTAGCCATATGCCTGCTTTCAAACACTGCAAAAACTTACCCTAGCCTCTCCGAAGAGAAAGCTACTTGGTTCTGTTATCCAGATAGTGGGTTCCTTGCTCCCATAAATTGCAAGGTGGTGGCAGTCAAACTACCCTGTGTGTGGTTCTGGTCCGGTCACTCACACGCTTACTTGTAGTCAACCTACGGTCCAATCCCCGTGCTTTCAGCCTATCGACTGTACGGACTCAAGTTAGACTGTCGGTGTGCTGAAAGTGGCTGGGAGGCCTGTTTGCGGATTGACCACTAGGGGCGCTGTGATGGTTTCGTGACGTATTGTGGCCACAGCGGTCTCAGTTCGTCACATATTGGTAGGTAGCTACTGGGATTTTTTTGCATGTGTTTGGAACATCTGAACAGAGATTAACTAATTTACCTCTGTCAGAACCAAACCAATTTGGTGGTGGTGTGGCTGAGTGCAATACATTTATTTGTGTGTACAGAGAGATTGTGTAGTCCAGTACCATCCCCGAAATCTTGTTTTCTTTATCTATCTTTTATTTGGCGTAAAAATGTCCGGGGAATACAAGAAAATGGCTTTGGCAGATCTGAAAAATTTGTGCCTAGAACGGGGAATTGAAGTCGGTCGCAAGACGAAGACCGACCTGATTAAAGACTTGTTCCGATGGGATAGCCAACAACTGCGGCTGTTGGATGTGTCTACTGCGGGAGACACCGGCCCATCTGACTTGAGGTCTGAGGACTGAGAATCCTTATTACCTGGAGGGGGAACAACCTGCGGGCCCTGTTGGCCCCCCGGCGCAGTCTTTTAGTACAGATCCTATTTTTTCTTCAAGTACTCGCCTGGAACTGGCCAGTATCGGACTATCTACACTACGTGCAGAATTATTAGGCAAATGAGTATTTTGACCACATCATCCTCTTTATGCATGTTGTCTTACTCCAAGCTGTATAGGCTCGAAAGCCTACGACCAATTAAGCATATTAGGTGATGTGCATCTCTGTAATGAGAAGGGGTGTGGTCTAATGACATCAACACCCTATATCAGGTGTGCATAATTATTAGGCAACTTCCTTTCCTTTGGCAAAATGGGTCAAAAGAAGGACCTGACAGGCTCAGAAAAGTCAAAAATAGTGAGATCTCTTGCAGAGGGATGCAGCACTCTTAAAATTGCAAAGCTTCCGAAGCGTGATCATCGAACAATCAAGCGTTTCATTCAAAATAGTCAACAGGGTTGCAAGAAGCGTGTGGAAAAACCAAAGTGCAAAATAACTGCCCATGAACTGAGAAAAGTCAAGCGTGCAGCTGCCAAGATGCCACTTGCCACCAGTTTGGCCATATTTCAGAGCTGCAACATCACTGGAGTGCCCAAAAGCACAAGGTGTGCAATACTCAGAGACATGGCCAAGGTAAGAAAGGCTGAAAGACGACCACCACTGAACAAGACACACAAGCTGAAACGTCAAGACTGGGCCAAGAAATATCTCAAGACTGATTTTTCTAAGGTTTTATGGACTGATGAAATGAGAGTGAGTCTTGATGGGCCAGATGGCTGGATTGGTAAAGGGCAGAGAGCTCCAGTCCGACTCAGGCGCCAGCAAGGTGGAGGTGGAGTACTGGTTTGGGCTGGTATCATCAAAGATGAGCTTGTGGGGCCTTTTGGGGTTGAGGATGGAGTCAAGCTCAACTCCCAGTCCTACTGACAGTTTATGGAAGACACCTTCTTCAAGCAGTGGTACAGGAAGAAGTCTGCAAGGTAAGAAAAACATGATTTTCATGCAGGACAATGCTCCATCACACGCGTCCAAGTACTCCACAACGTGGCTGGCAGAAAAGGGTATAAAAGAAGAAAATCTAATGACATGGCCTCCTTGTTCACCTGATCTGAACCCCATTGAGAACCTGTGGTCCATCATCAAATGTGAGATTTACAAGGAGGGAAAACAGTACACCTCTCTGAACAGTGTCTGGGAGGCTGTGGTTGCTGCTGCACGCAATGTTGATGGTGAACAGATCAAAACACTGACAGAATCCATGGATGGCAGGCTTTTGAGTGTCCTTGCAAAGAAAGGTGGCTATATTGGTCACTGATTTGTTTTTGTTTTGTTTTTGAATGTCAGAAATGTATATTTGTGAATGTTGAGATGTTATATTGGTTTCACTGGTAAAAATAAATAATTGAAATGGGTATATATTAGTTTTTTGTTAAGTTGCCTAATAATTATGTACAGTAATAGTCACCTGCACACACAGATATCCCCGTAAAATAGCTAAAACTAAAAACAAACTAAAAATATTCAGCTTTGATATTAATGAGTTTTTTGGGTTCATTGAAAACATGGTTGTTGTTCAATAATAAAATTAATCCTCAAAAATACAACTTGCCTAATAATTCTGCACTCCCTGTATTTGTATGGATCCTATGATGCAGCAGGCCCTCCAAAAGTTAATGGACACTGACCCGGTAAAGTACCTGCAGTACATGGGGGAGCGCAAAGAAAGTCAACGTCGGCATGAACTGAGCATGGCTAGAATACACCAATCCAGCCGAAACTCATCACCCAACTTTCCTGCAGAAGGAGCGGCATCGCATGTAAGTGCAAAATTTTAATTTTCTCCCATTGAAAAGGACACTGACATAGACTTGTTTTTGCGATCCTTTGAGAAAGCCTGCCGTCAGTATCGTCTGCCCCAAGAGCAGTGGGCCAGACAACTGACACCCTTGTTGCGCTACAAGGCGCTGGACGCATTTGCAGAGTTAGCCATGGAACAGGATTATGATTATTCCGCCATAAAAGACGCTATCATTGCTAAATACCAGCTGACCGGGGGCGGAGCTTGCCGATGGCGGAGTGAGCAGCACACGGCCTGCGCTCCTGACCACCACTGACTCAATAATCCCCACAATAGCGCAAAGCTGAACGCTGAACCTACCATGGTCCGCAGGAGAGGTCCCTCTTCCACCCCGGCACCTGTGGCACGTGAACCGGGCGATATATCGCGCTTCTTCGGTCTCTCCAGCCAGCCGGGGGCCTAATGCCGCGGGAACTGCATGGCGGAGGCGGTACAAGATTCCGGAGCCGCTCCGCCGGTGACCAGAGGGAAGTCGGCAGTCTCCAGCGCACATGTCCAAGGGGACACATACACCGGAGGACTCCCTGTCACCTATGCAGCAGTGGTGAGTCCAATATCCATGGCGGCATCCTCCCCCTTATCTAGAAGCCCTGCTGAGTCTCCAGAGCCACAGCTCAGCCTTCGTGGCTCCCCAGTCCTGTCGGCCTCCTCCAACAGATCTCTCCCTCTGCCAGCCCAGCTGGATGACTGGGACTGGAAGCAGCACCTTAAATCTCTCCCTACCGCTGCTGAAGTGGGGGCCCTGTTAAGCAAAATGGAGGCTTCCAATAAGCAAGACATGGCGGTTTTGCACCAAGATATCAAGCATGTAGGGCAGAGAGTAGAGGACATTGAAAACAGGCAAGAACAGATCCTCACCTCCATGGACTGCCATTCTCAGATCATAAACGCACACGCTGCTCAGTTGCAGGACATTTTGGCCCATATTGATGACATAGAAAATAGGAATCGGCGGAATAACCTCCGCATCAGGGGGCTACCTGAAATCGTTGTCGATCTGGCTGTCTGGGCTCAGACCCATTTTCAGCGCTCCTACATACGGATCCTTCCAACACAATTGAGATTGATCGCATTCATAGGGTGCTTGGTCCAAAGCCGTCGGACCCGAATCGTCCTAGAGACGTCATATGCCGTATCCATTTTTATAGGGAAAAATAAGCTATCCTTAAAGCAGCTCGTGAGGAAGCTGGCACTGAAATGGATCCTAACCCTATCCAGATCCTTCCAGACCTCGCCAGGCGCACTCTACAACTTAGGAAGGCCCTGAAACCCCTTCTGTCCATGTTAAGGGACAACGCCATTATATATAGATGGGGCTTTCCTTTCCAACTCACCACAAGGAAAGATGGGAAGTCAGCTACCTTCAGATCAATGGACGATCTCTCCAAGTTCCTGGCCACGTTTGACCTGCCCAATGTGGATCTTCCGGACTGGCCCAAACCCCTGCTAGTTCCTCCCTCAGGGAACCGTGAAGAATGGCAGATAATGGCGCCGAAACCCCAGAGACCCTCCAGACGCCATTCGAGACCGACTGCCTAAACCCGTTTAGCTGACTCAGGATCTTCTCCTCTTCTATGCGTTCAGCAATTGTTCTCTTATTTGTTCATGTGTTACACGCTATGTGTGTTTAATTGTTCTTAGTCTGTCTCTGTGTCAGGGGTCAGTAAGGTTGCCGCTTTCGTCCTCGACTTCTCCACTCCCCCTATAGGGATAACGGAACTCAGTGTCGATAGTGATTGTTGTCACACTTTAGTCTACTATCGAGCCGGCTCTTCTGTCACGACCATGTTTATGGCCGTGACTCCTTGGGAGCCGCATACAGTTGCCCGCGGTTTGGGTTGTAGTGTCAACCGCAGCTGGAGGCATAATGTTGTTAGCCTCAAGTGCGGTTGCCGCGGACAACAGGTATGTGTGCAGTTCCCTTGGAGTTGTGTGCGCGTTTGTATGCACTTTCTGTGTGCACTCTGTGTTATGTGTGGTGTGCACTTACATCTTCCCCTCACTGTGGTTGCCCGTGGCAATGTTTGGTCGCTGTGTGTACATGTGGTGGCAGTGTCCCGGCCTTCGGGCTGACTCCCAGAACATGAGTGCCACCCATGTCGTTGCCTGCGGCAACAGCCACAGTGTGTTTCGTGTTTTGGACACTTCTCCTTTTAAGTTGTGTTTTCCCTTCCCTGGTTTTGGAAGGGTTAACTCCCTTCCCAGTGTGTGTGTGTGTGTGTCACTAGGTGTGTCCGACTGTGGGGTGTGGCTTTTTGGCCTATAAAGCCTCACTGTTAGCACAGGTCTGAGGGTTGCTTCAGCCATGCTTAGCTGGAGCAGCCTCCTGTGTTTTCTACCTGCCAGTGAGAGCCACCCCTGTGGTCATAAAGATATTGTCACATTATGTTTATGTCATGTTGTGTGAGATGTCCATCTGATGTTCTGTTGGTTTGTGCAGCTAATGGTTCTGGATTCCTGTGTGCACAGGGATCCAGTCAGCAAGGCTGTGGCAGGTTGGTGGAACTACTTAGTTTGCCTGCCATTTCCGTTAGTCTGTTTGTGTTCCCCTTTTCCCAGCAACTTGGCCATTGAGACTCCTGCTCCTCCGTGCCTAGGAGGAGTAGGTCGTCTTACCCTGACTCCTAGTCCAGGGACCGGACGGAGGGTGAGTTAGGGATCCGAGGGTCCGGAGCATGGGTCCTCCTACCTTAAAGGTCGGCCCATGCAGCTAGGAGTTAGGGTCAGAATAGGGACGCGTTAGGAGGTGACCTGCTCCCTAATCCTGTCTTCCTGGCCGAGCAGCCTAACAACATCTGGCAGCGCACGGCTGAGGGTTTTTCCCTTTAGGAGTTTACTTGTGTTTGTTTGCTAACTGTTTGTTTGTCTTGTCCCGTGTCTTATCTACACACTCCTGTTCTTACCCTTCTTGCTCCTACCCCATCCCTTATACACATAAAGGTTTCTCGTCTCGCATGTGATGGCCTCTCTGTCTTTCTGTATCTACAATGCTAGAGGCCTTAACAAACCTGAAAAGCGTAGCCAGATTCTATATCGCCTTCACAAGAAACGTGTCATGCTGGCCATGTTCCAGGAAACTCATTTCAAGGCAGCCTCAGTTCCTAAGTGTGATCGTGGGTATTACACCACTTGGTTCCACAGCCCCCACCCGGACAAAAAAGCTGGCGGTGTGTCTATAGCCTTTCACAAAGCCTTTCACCCCACTGTCCTATCTTTGGAGACCGACACTAGGGGGCGTTATATCTTTCTTATCAGAGGGCCAAAACATTTTCACAATCGCTAATGTCTATTTTTCCAACCAGGGGCAGATACCTTTCGCCTCCAAGATCCTGAGGAATCTGGCCCGCTTTGCGGACGGCTCTTCTATCTTACTGTGTGGTAACTTCAACATGGTGATGGATCCCACTGTAGACTCTTCGACCGGTAAGTCCTCTATCTCCCCGACATCCCAACACCGATTCAGAAAAGATCTTTCCTCCCTTTGCCTAGTTGATCTTTGGAGAGTATTGCATCCAGGAGTCAGGGACTTCAGCTTTCATTCCCTGGCCCACAACAGCTACACTAGGTTAGATCATCTCTTTGTTTCCCACAATTTTTTAGATCTTGATCCCCATTGCTCGATGGATGGGTTCCTCTGGTCCGACCACTCTCCTGTTTATGGCTGCCTCCGTACCCGTCCACCACTCCCCCGCCCCTTCACGTAGAGGCTAAATGATAACCTCCTAAATGACCTGGTGTCACGGAAGGTGTACAGGAAACTAGAAGACACAAAATGAATATCCGACTCACTGGATCCAAAACTAAGGAACAAAAGGGAGAGCCCTGCATCAGACCTGGCTCTCTCCCTGACTGCTCGGCCTATGCGAAAATCCCAATGGTAGATGATCGCATATCCTCGTACCTCGACTGTATAACACCTGAACACCCTATAATAGTGAGGGGACACGGCCACCGGCTCCCTACACTTGATACAGAGGGAGTCAGGGTCACCTGGGATCAAGCAAACAGAAAAACACAAATGAATGAACAAAACTTATCTGTAGAAGACTTAGAAGTAGGATCAGCATGCACACACTCCAGGAAGGAATATAAACCGCAAAGTGAAGCAGTCTGGGAAGGGATTTCAAGGGATGCAATCAGTGCAACTACATGACAGCTGAGAGAGGCTAACGAGATGAGAAAATGAAAGCAAAACAAAGGGAAGCTCAAGGAGGAGGTTCTGAAAGACATCTGTCAGAGCTTCTCAGATGTCTGGTGGTGACAGTACCCCTCCTTCTACGAGTGGACTCCGGACACTCAGAGCCCACCTTCTCAGGATGGGACCTATGGAAAGCCCTGATGAGACGAGTGGCCTTAATGTCCGTCACTGGCACCCACATCCTCTCCTCAGGACCATAACCCTCCCAATGAACGAGGTACTGGAGAGAACCGTGGACAAGACGAGAATCCACAATACTAGAGACCTGAAATTCAAGATTCCCATCAACCATAATCGGAGGAGGAGGCAAAGGCGAGGGTACAATGGGTTGAACATAAGGTTTCAATAAGGACTTATGAAAAACATTATGGATCTTCTAAGTCTGAGGAAGATCAAGACGGTAGGCAACAGGATTGATGACGGACAAGATTTTGTAAGGCCCAATAAACTTAGGACCCAACTTCCAGGAGGGAACCTTCAATTTGATATTCTTAGTAGACAACCACACCAGATCACCAACATTCAGGTCCGGACCAGGCACACGTCTCTTATCCGCCACATGCTTATATCTCTCACTCATGCTTTTTAGATTATCCTGAATCTTTTGCCAAATAGATGACAACGACAAGGAGAATCTGTCCTCATCAGGTAAACCAGAAGACCCCTCTCCAGAGAATGTCCCAAACTGCAGATGAAACCCATATGCACCAAAAAATTGTGACTTATCAGAGGACTCCTGACGACGGTTATTTAAAGCAAACTCAGCAAGGGACAAAAAAGAACACCAATCCTCCTGATTCTCCGCCACAAAACAGCGCAGATATGTCTCCAGATTCTGATTGACGCGCTCTGTCTGGCCATTTGACTGCGGGTGGAAAGCAGAAGAGAATGACAACCGAACCCCCAAGCAAGAACAGAAAGCCTTCCAGAATCTGGAAACAAACTGCGTGCCCCTATCAGAGACTATGTCTGAAGGAATACCATGCAATTTGACAATGTGATCAATAAATGCCAGCGTCTTAGCATTGTGCAAGCCAGGAAAAGGGATGAAATGCACCATTTTGCTAAAATGGTCCACCACCACCAGAATCACAGTCTTCCCCGAGGAACGAGGCAGGTTCGTAATGAAGTCAATGGACAGATGTGTCCAAGGACGGGAAGGAATGGGTAAGGGAAGGAGAGGACCTGATGGCCGTGAATGAGGGACTTTGGCACGAGCGCAAGTCTCGCAGGCTGCCCCAAAACCCTCAACCGACTTACGAAGCGCTGGCCACCAGAATCTCTGAGCGATGAGATCCACTGTGGCTCTTGCCCCTGGGTGCCCCGCAAGGACAGTATCGTGGTGTTCCTTAAAAATCTTGTGTCTTAAAGCGAGAGGCACAAACAACCTCCCAGGAGGACAAAGATCAGGAGCCTCTGACTGAGCTACCTGAACCTCTGCTTCCAATTCAGGATAAAGAACAGAGACCACCACACCTTCAGCCAAAATGGGCCCGGGTCTTCAAAATTCCCACCTCCCGGAAAACAACGTGACAGGGCATCCGCCTTCACATTCTTAACCCCAGGGCGGATTAAACCTGGAAAAGAACAAAGACCATCGGGCCTGTCTCGGGTTCGTACGCTTGGCTGACTCCAAGTAGGCCAGATTCTTATGGTCAGTAAACACGGTAATAGGGTGTCTGGCTCCCTCTAGCCAATGGCGCCATTCCTCAAAAGCCAACTTGATGGCCAACAACTCCCTATCTCCCATATCGTAATTTCTCTCTGCAGAGGAGAGTTTCTTCGAGAAAAAGGCACACGGTCGCCATTTGGCAGGAGAGGGACCCTGAGACAAGACCGCACCCACACCCACCTCAGAAGCATCAACCTCAGCTATGAAAGGTAGAGAAATATCAGGTTGTACCAAGATGGGAGCGGAAGCAAAACTCTCCTTGATATTAGAAAAGGCCTTACGCGCCTCTACCGACCAGGAGGAAAAAATCTACCCCCTTTCTAGTCATATCAGTGAGTGGTTTAACAAGAGAGGAATAATTCAAAATAAACTTCCTGTTTAGCGTACAATTTATTCTCCCGCAGGATGAGCAAGACCTGACGTAAGTGTTCCTTAAGAGTTTTGAAATCAGGAGAAAAAATCTAACTGTCATCTAGATACACTAATACAAATTTCCCCATTAAATGATAAAAAATGCTGTTCACAAAATGCTGAAAGACGGCTGGAGCATTCATCAAACCAAAAGGCATAACCAAATTCTCAAAATGGCCCTCAAGGGTATTGAAGGCCGTCTTCCATTCGTCTCCTTCTCTGACCTTGACCAGGTTGTATGCCCCTCTTAGATCCAACTTGGAAAAAACTTTAGCCCCAACAATCTGGTTAAACAGGTCCGGGATCAAAGGAAGCGGATAAGGGTCACGAATTGTGATACTGTTCAGCTCCCTGAAATCCAGACATGGTCTTAAGGAACCATCTTTTTTCTTAACAAAGAAAAAAACAGCGGCAACAGGTGACTTCGAGGGTCGTATGTGTCCTTTTCTCAGACTCTCCGAGATATAAGCACGCATAGCGACCCTTTTAGATTGGGAGAGATTGTATAAACGAGATTTAGGCAGCTTGGCGCCTGGGGTGAGATTAATAGGGCAATCGTACTCCCTGTGCGGGGGCAAGTCCTGAACACCACTCTCAGAGAAGACATCCGAAAATTCAGAGAGAAAAGATGGTACAGTCTTAGTAGAAACCTCAGAAACAGATGTCGTGAGGCAATTCTCTCTGCAAAAGTCACTCCAACCATTTATTTGCCTCGCTTGCCAATCAATGGTGGGGTTATGTTTAGTGAGCCAGGGTAGCCCCAACACAAGAGGAGTAGGCAACCGGCTAAGGACGAAACATGACACATGCTCAACATGAGCATCACTCACAATCAAACGGATATTGTGAACTATGCCCTTTAACGATTTCTGAGAAAGTGGAGCGGAATCAATAGCAAAAACAAGTATATCCTTTCCCAAAGTGCATACCTGGAAACTATGAGTTATAGCAAATTGATTATCAATAAGATTGACAGCTGCTCCACTATCTACAAAAATCTCACAAAAAATTTTCTTGCTCTCTAGCGCCACCCTGGCAGGTAGGACAAAACGTGAATTACAAGCAAATGGAAAACCTTCAATTTACGCATCAACCTTGCCAATGGTAACTGATGGAACATTTGTAAAGGATTTTTTTCTTTTAGTTTCTTTATTACTCTCAAAAGACTGTCCGAATCTCCTAGAGGGACAAACATTTGCCAAATGATTTATACCCTCACAACAGAAACAAACCTTCCTATGAGGACTGAATCTTCCACTGTCAGAGGCAATCAAACCGAGCTGCATGGGCCCCTGCTCAGAAAGGATTGAGAGCGACTGAGACTCCTGTGCACTGAATGAGACTGCCGCACTGTCCTTGGACTGATTATGACAGGAAGGAGTGATCTCTCCTCTCTCTCTAAGACGCCTGTCAATACGAACGGCCCGAGACATGGCAGAGTCCAAGGAGGTAGGTCTCTCATGAAAGGAAAATGCATCTTTCAATCCCTCTGAAAGACCATGGCAAAATTGACTTCGGAGTGCAGCATCATTCCAACCAGTATCAGTTGCCCATCTCCGAAATTCTGAGCAGTATATCTCTGCGGATTGTTTACCCTGACATAAAAGACGTAGTCTAGACTCAGCCAGAGCAATACAATCTGGATCATCATATATCTGACCCAGGGCTAAAAAGAATTCATCCACTGAACGGAGGGGCCGTGCCCCCACCGGCGGCGAAAAGGCCCAGGACTGAGCGTTATCCCTGAGCAGCGAGATGATGATCCCCACCCTCCGTTCCTCATCACCAGAGGAATGGGGAAGTAGGCGAAAATGGAGTTTGCAAGCCTCTCTAAAACGAACAAAATTCTCACTACCCCCGGAGAACGTATCCGGGAGCGAGATCTTAGGCTCAGAACAAACTCCATGAACGCAAGCTGAACTGGTCACCTGAAACTGAGAAAGTCTTACGGAGATCTCCTACCTCCAATGAAAGACCCTGCATGCGTTCAGTCAAAAGTGAAACCGGATCCATGCTTGAGACGGTTTTGGTGGTTTATAATGTCACGGAAGGTGTACAGGAAACTAGAAGACACAAAATGAATATCCGATTCACTGGATCCAAAACTAAGGAACAAAAGGGAGAGCCCTGCATCAGACCTGGCTCTCTCCCTGACTGCTCAGCCTATGTGAAAATCCCAATGGTAGATGATCGTATATCCTCGTACCTCGACTGTATAACACCTGAACACCCTATAATAGTGAGGGGACACGGCCACCGGCTCCCTATACTTCGTACGGAGGGAGTCAGGGTCACCTGGGATCAAGCAAACAGAAAAACACAAATGAATGAACAAAACTTATCTGTAGAAGACTCAGAAGTAGGATCAGCATGCACACACTTCAGGAAGGAATATAAACCGCAAAGTGAAGCAGTCTGGGAAGGGATTTAAAGGGATGCAATCAGTGCAACTACATGACAGCTGAGAGAGGCTAACCAGATGAGAAAATGAAAGCAAAACAAAGGGAAGCTCAAGGAGGAGGTTTTGAAAGACATCTGTCAGAGCTTCTCCTATGTCTGGTGGTGACACCTAGTGTGCATGACGGACGTTCGTACCGCCATTGCGGACTTTATCAATAACCACCAAACCGACTCGTCCCCACCTCCTATTAAATGGGAAGCCCTAAAATGCGTCCTAAGGGGGCTTTTCATATCACATGGCACTAGGCTTAAGAAGGAGCGCTCTGCAAAGCTCTCTGCCCTCCTCTTGACGCTTGACGATAAAGAAGCGCTGAACAAGCTCACCCCATCAGACCAATTGAAAGCTGATATCTCGCTTCTCCGCCAACAGATACTTCAAATTCTAGAACAGAGAACCCTATGTCTCTGAGACAAAATTAAATATGTTTTTTTCGAATATGGGGATAAGAGTGGAAAATGTTTAGCTAGGGCCCTCCACCCTCGTCTCCCACAGACCCATGTGCCCTCGATTAATTCCCCTAGTAAAGGCCTTGTACATTCTCCCTCTGACATATCGTCCGAGTGACCCTGCTTCTGATCAGCTGGTGTCAGACACCCGTGACTATATTCGTCAGTTTGGCCCTACGCGTCTCCCCGCCGAGGCGTTATCAGAATTGGAAGATGACTTCTCTAAATCGGAACTCATATGTGTTGTGAATAATCTCATGAATGGGAAAAGCCCGGGCCCGGATGGTCTGACGGTCAGGTTCTACAAGCTTCTCATTGAGGAATTATCCCCTGTCCTACTCCGGGCTTTTAATTCCATCACATCGGATGTTCCGTTTCCACCTCAATCCCTACAGGCACACATAGCAGTAATACCTAAAGCCGACAAAGATCTCTCCCACTGTTCCAATTACAGACCAATTTCCCTCCTAAATGTGGACTTAAAAATCTACGCTAAGCTAATAGCCTTGCGATTAAACTCTCACATTACGAAATGTATCCACCAGGAGCAGGTGGGTTTTGTCCCTGGTAGGGAGGCAAGAGATAGTACCCTGAAATCTATTGCCATTGTGGCCAGAGCCAGGTCTACCGGATCTCCTCTGTGTCTACTTTCAGTAGACGCAGAGAAGCCTTTGATAGAGTCAACTGGAGATTCCTGGCTTTGACTTTAGAACACATAGGTCTGGGCCCTAAAATGCTCAACCGCATTATGGCCTTATATTACTCTCCCTCAGCCCAGGTCCGGGTCAATGGCCTTTTGTCGCAGCCCTTTGTCATAAAAAAACGGAACACGCCAGGGGTGCCCTCTCTCCCCTTTCCTTTATATCCTAACCATGGAGTCCCTCGCTAATGCCCTAAGGAATAATCAGTCTATAAAAGGAGTCACTGTTGGCTCAGTAGACCATAAATTCTCCCTTTTTGCGGACAACCTGCTCCTCTATCTATCCTCTCCGAGGATTGGACTTCCTTCGGGAATTCAAGATATTTGGGAAGTTAAGCAACTTCAAATTAAACATTCAAAAATCCGAAATTCTGAACATATCGCTCACGCTGCGGGAAGTTGCCCACATTCGTGACTCGTTCTCGTTCAAGATTGCAAAAGATTCGATCCGACATTTAGGTATTACTCTCCCTGCCAACCCCAGTCAACTTTTTAAACTTAATTACACACCGCTTCTTAGGTCTATTGAGTCGGACCTCCGGAAGTGGTCCCCTCTCCACATATCCTGGTTCGGCAAGATAAACGCTCTAAAGATGGATACTTTACCCAAAATACTTTATCTGTTCCAGACGGCCCAGTGCAATATTCCTAATAGATTTTTCTCTCAACTTCGATCCATAGCATCCCGTTTTATTTATTAGTTATAAAATTCTCTCTAGGGCAAAACACCTGGGGGGGGGGGTCGGGCCTTCCCAATTTCTTGTCCTATTACAGGGCATCTATAGCAAATTGTATACTAGACCTAATCCACAACCGAGCATCAAAGTTGTGGGCTGACATTGAGCATTCCCTGGCTCCACACCTTATACCTGGGATCTTTTGGCTCCCCAGCGGCGCGAGTGGTACTGTCACGCAGACCCTGTAATCACCGTTACTCCAAACATTGGTGAATTCCTGGGGGAGATTTGCTTCTAAAACCGCCCTAGCCATGGTACCAGGCCCTCTCACGGTTCTTGCCATACACCCTGGACTACCTTCTTATATTGGGTCCTTAACGGCCTTCCAGGCTTCCTCCCCTTCACAGATCTTAATTAAAGACATATTCAGGGATTCGACCCTTTTACCCCTTGGTGATCTATCGCATATCTCTCCCGACTCCCCAGGTCGCTGGTTCAGATACCTCCAACTCCGCAATTTCATAAGCTCCCTGGTTCCTGGATCACAACTCTCCGCCCCTCTGACTAACTTTGAAAAACTCTGCACAGCAGCGTCAGGGCCTTGTCATGGCATATCCTTGATCTACGGTCTGATTGGTGCCGGGTAGGTACGGGATGGCGAGTTAACCGAACAGCTAAGGGACGTGGGGTTTGTGTCTGGTTGGGAGGGTGACTTGGCGGTCACCATTTCCGCTGAACATTGGAATCGCTCCCTTCTGTTCACTCATAAGTTGACGGTATCTTGCCGCCTGCAAGAGTTGAACTATAAAATCCTTACACGGTGGTATAGGACTCCGGTCAAGCTACATCAGTTTTATCCCTCTCTTCCCAACACATGCTGGCGATGCCACGCTGCAGTGGGCTCCATGCTCCACATCTGGTGGGACTGTCCTGGGGTTGCCCCTCTGTGGCAGGATGTTTTTGCTCTCTATAACGCTCTGTACCGGACTTCTATACCACGTCTTCTCAGATAGCTCTGCTTTCTATCTATCCGGGTATCTTGCCGCCTGCAAGAGTTGAACTATAAAATCCTTACATGGTGGTATAGGACTCCGGTCAAGCTACATCAGTTTTATCCCTCTCTTCCCAACACATGCTGGCAATGCCACGCTGCAGTGGGCTCCACATCTGGTGGGACTGTCCTGGGGTTGCCCCTCTGTGGCAGGATGTTTTTGCTCTCTATAACGCTCTGTACCGGACTTCTATACCACCGTCTTCTCAGATAGCTCTGCTTTCTATCTATCCGGGTAGAATTCAGCATGTTAAGAAAGGAGCCCTTAGGCTATTTGTGCAGGCTGTGAGACAGATCATACCGCGCCAGTGGAAATCAGCAGAGAGCCTGCGGAGACTTACTTGGGTCCACGCACTGGACACCCTGGTCCGGATGGAGGAGCTGAGAGCTGAGGCCCACAATCAGACGCGTTCCTACTCGTAAAAGTAGGACCCCTGGCTGCAATTCAGGAGCTCTCCCCCGAGAGCACTTGGCTAGGCACTGGTAGTTGTACCTGGTGAAGTTCAATTTTATTTTATTTTTTTCTCTTTTTTACAGCTCCCCCCCCCCCGTATTTCCTCCCCACCGTCTTCCAGCCCCTTGTCTTAGTGTCTTATATGTTCAGACTCATCACACTTATTTACATATTTACATGCATATAATAGCCATGTTTGCTTTGTGATTATGTGTCTCATTTTCATTTTTGTCTCAATAAAATATGATTGAACCATAAATACCAGCTGACCCCTGAAGTCTATCGGAAGAGGTTTAGGTCCTTGCAAAAGGAGCGTACAGACTCTTATCCGGATGTGGTCAGCAGCTTACACACTACATTCCGCCAGTGGACTTTAGGTCTAACAAAAGGGTCTTATGACATCCTAGAGGACTTAATGGTGCTAGACCAGCTTCTTTGTATTTGCCCTGCTGATGTGAGACAATTTGTGCTGGAACGGAAGCCGGCGTCAGCAACCGCTGCTGCAGAGCTAGCTGAGACTTTTGTAACAACCCGGGTGCCCGATCTGCGCAAATCTGCACCATCTAGCTGGAGAGGAGGTCCGCCCAATGGCCGGGCAGACCCCCCTGCCTCTGTGGGCCGTCCACCACAGAGACCACCAAGTGCAGCTACTGCTTCCAGACCTGGGGCGCCTGATGGAATCACCTGTCACTACTGCCGCAAGCCAGGACATATGAAATTCAACTGTCCTGAGAGGAGGCAGCCACCGCCAGCATCTGGACCACCTGTACCTCGCCAGCGACAGACACAGCCAGCCAGTGCATCCCAGCGTGAACCATCGTCCTCAACTGTTTTGTTCGCTGGTGGAGGGGAGATTCACCCCATCACCAGCAATCACCAGCTTGTTACGGTGAATGACCAGCTCGTCACCGGTTTCCGGGACACGGGAGCCGATGTCACCCTGGTGCGTCCGCACCTTGTGCCCACAAAGGACATCATCCCAGACAAGTATCTCTGGGGTGGGGGGCACTCTTTCTCACATTCCCCAAGCCCGGGTTTCCATCGACTGGGGGGGCGGGTGTTCAGGAAAAGGTAGTTGGTATCCTAGACCAGCTACCAGTTCCTGTGTTGTTGGGGTCCGATCTGGGCAAGCTGGTATCCTATTATGAACCCGCCAAGAACCCCTCGGGATCCCAGGAAGGGGGTCCACCCTCTGCCCTCACCCAGGTGCTTGGCACCCAGGGGCAAAAGTCTGGGGGAGGGGGGTTGAATGTATCCAGTGTTAATGTTGATGATATGCATGACGTACCTGCTAATGTGATTTCTACATGTGATGCTAATCTGCATTGCTCTGAGGTCATACCCATCCTAGCTGTGACTTGGAGTCGGGCCACCCAGAAACTGAGCTCAGAACAGGGGGAAGAGGCCTCAGTCTCCTCCCACTCCTCTGACCCCAGGGAGGGTGACTGTCAGCAGCAGGCCTCGTATGCCACAGGCCAGCTGGCCGAAACAGATCGTGCTGCCTTCGAGCACGCACTCCAAACCGATCCTAGCCTCGAGGGTCTCAGAAGACATGCTGCTGAGCCCCTCGCGGACGGGGCCGGGTTCAAAGTGTACTGGGAAGGTGGGAAGTTGTTTAGTGAGGCGATACAAACCACCGAAGGCAAAATTACTGTGAGTACCAAGTCGCTTGTGGTACCTGGTGCCTTCCGGGGGCATGTGCTGAAGTCCGCACATGACATCCCCTTGGCACTTGACCGTATTCAAAGGCATTTCTACTGGCCTAGAATGAGGATAGATGTCATCAATTATTGTCACTCCTGTACGGTTTGTCAGAAGGTTAAACGAGCTGGGAATCCGCGCAAGGCTCCCCTGTGTCCACTGCCAATCATAAGTGAGCCATTTCACCGAGTGGCAGTCGACATAATTGGACCTCTGCCCATTCCCAGCCGCAGCGGCAAGAGATACATCTTGACGCTGATGGATTACGCGACTCGCTACCCCGATGTGGTCGCCCTCTCCTCCCTCAGGGACCCCAGTTTATGTCTGAACTGATGGACGCCCTGGCGGCAAGGATCCAGATGTCTCCAGTCCGTACCACCCGCAAACCAACGGCCTCTGCGAGCGCTTTAACGCGGCATTAAAGCAGATGCTGGCCACGTTCGTTGAGTCGCAGGGTCGGGACTGGGAACGATACCTGCCTCATCTGCTGTTTGCCTACAGGGAAGTACTGCAGGAGTCCACCGGGTTCTCCCCGTTTGAACTCCTGTATGGCAGGAACGTCCGAGGGCCACTACAGCTGATGCGAGAGACGTGGGAAGGCAAAGGTGATCCCACGGATGTCACGGACATGCAGCGAGAGGTGGGGGAAATGCTAGAACTGGGGGTCGTTCAGCGGTCCTGTAGTCCATGGGCGGCACCTGTCATCTTGGTACCCAAGAAAGACAAGACAACGCAGTTCTGCGTGGACTACCGGAAGTTCAACGCCGTAACCACTACAGACGCCTACCCCATGCCTCGCATCGATGAGATGCTAGATAGGCTGGCGGCTGCCAGCTATTTATCAATCATGGATCTGAGCCGGGGGTACTGGCAGATCCCTCTTGCCCGGACGCGCGGCAGAAGTCGGCCTTTATCACTCCCTTCGGGCTCTTCGAATTCAGAACGATGTCCTTCGGATTGAAAAACGCGCCTGCCACGTTCCAGCGGGCTATGAACGACCTGCTGGAGGAAATGCAACCGTACACTGCAGCATGTTTGGACCATATTGCGGTGTTCAGCCCCACCTGGGAAGAACACCTCCAACATCTGTCCCAGGTACTGAAACGGCTGGCTGCAGCCAGTTAAGCCAAGTAAGTGTCAGATCAGCATGACGGAAGTCCAGTATTTAGGGCACCGAGTGGGAGGGAACACCCTGAAACTGTACACGGAAAAGGTTGACGCCATTGTAGCTTGGCCTCAGCCTATCACCAAGCGACAGGTTCAGGCATTTCTGGGGACCGCGGGCTACTATAGGAAGGTTGTAGCGGCTTATAGTGCCATCGCGAAGCCCCTGACGGATGCCACTGGCAAGAAGCACCCGAAAGTAGTTACGTGGACCCCTGAGTGTGAGAACGCCTTCCGGGCCTTGAAGCAGGCGTTAGCTAGCGCCCCTGTGCTTCAAGCCCCAGATTTCAGCCGTCGGTTCATAGTGCAAACCGACGCATCAGATTACGGTCTCGGCTCTGTCCTAAGCTAGGTGGATGGAAAGGGGGACGAGCATCCTCTTCTGTACCTGAGCCGGAAACTTCGTCCCCGAGAAGTCTCCTACTCAACTACAGAAAAGGAGTGTCTGGCGATTGTGTGGGCCCTACAGAAGCTTCAATCCTATCTGTACAGCCGCTCCTTCACAATCATTACGGACCATAATCCTCTCAGTTGGCTGAACCGTACTGCGGGGTCCAACGGGAAGCTCCCATGTTGGAGCTTGTGGCTGCAGCAGTACGATTTTACCATCCAGCACAGGGCAGGCAACAGACATCAAAATGCAGATGGCTAATCCCGATGCAATGGTGATCCAGACCGATCAGCGCAGGTTAGCAGCGACGCCACCCGTCTTGTGGACGGATGTCTAGCCGCAGACGCGGGGGGAGGTGTCACGGATGATCCGCGAGAATATTGAACCGTCCTCCCAATATTATCAATATTACTATCCCTTATTGATCAATGGGTCTATTAAACAGTATTTATTTCCATAGGCCCCAGAACCTACAATCTGATTACTCAGAGTGTCTCCTTCTGTGTACCCAGAGAACAAAATGGTCCTTTTGTTCAAGTCAGTCAATAGATGCCCAGCAAATAACGCAATTACAGCTTATTTCCTTACATTGACCCTACACAAAATAACTTCCCTTTCTGCAGAGATATCACAGCTAGGTGTGAAGACTACACCTGGGGGGAGCCATTTGGTGTCCTGCCATAAGGGGCTTGTAAGCTAGCTTGAGTCAGACAGGCCGGCACCAAGGTTCCCAGATTGAAACATGAATCTGAGATATGATTTTAACCCTTTTTAAGAGAGACCAGGCATCTTACGGACGTAAAAATTGCGTCATCGTTTCACTCAGAATTCACTGGACATTTACATATGACAAACATAACTGTAGGAGATGCCCAGGTAAAGTTATGGTGTTACCCCATCATAGAACCAGTTATAATAGTCATATTTGGTATCCCTGAACTACATATTTTGTGGGGAATGTGAATATCTGCTTGATATTTGTGTACAGCGGAGACATCCCGAGATATGGCACATACCATATTTCAGAACTGACATTCACCTCAGGAATACAGCCTGCTTCAGCAGGCGGACTCTCAATTCCCCGCCTTGAGCCTGGGACCCTTATAACAAAGACCTAGAATCTGCTAAAGGAGTTATCCACTTTTAACAACACCTAAAGAGGGCCTCAGCCAGAGAACCCGTGGGCTGTAGGAATATTTGGATTATTAGACTCTGGACAAGGTTTCTTGGACTTTATCCCTGCAACGGACTATTTCACCAACAGACATCTCTTCTGTGGAAAATAAATATTTTCTTTCTTTTCTCCCTTTTTGTTTATTGGACTATACTTTCCTTGATTATTGTTTTAATAATTACTGTAGATCTTGATAATTTGTATTGTGTGTGTGTGTGTGTGTGTGTGTGTGTATATATATATATATATATATATGTATATATGTATAAAAAGATGAAATAACGAGGCAGCACTTCCAGCTTTTGGTGTACGGGTGAAGACCCCAAACTTTAATCCAAGCGACGTTTCGGCCTGCTCAATGAGGCCTTTATCAAGCTACATAACAGTGCAAATAACTGGGTATATATACCCACACTCCAATACAAATGAATGACAATCAGTGATTACACATGTTTTCAATCTAGTCACATGACCTAGGACTACATCGTCACATGGTGTTCATGCATAATAAACATTATAATTTTACTCATACTAGAGCACATCAATGTGTTCATATTACTATCACAACAAAAGCAATGTGCACAGCTATTCAAGTGCATATATAATATATAGAGGATCCATGCCCCTTATGTACAGTGAAAAGTTATACAGTGCTGAGTGCATAAAGGGTTAAAATCATCTGCCCTTGCAGCTGTACCTTATTAAAAATCGGACGGAGCTCACCACGTATAGACATTACATGTCGACATCCCCATGCTGCCAGAGTTGGCGTCCCCCCGTCGGCGGTGCGCATGCGCCGGACCAGACGCCTCTGGCCACGCCCCCGACGGCGCCGCGCACCCACGTCACGCTCCAATGGACCGCAGCGTCATCCACCAAGACGCACGTAGGAGTCGCAGCTGCGAGGGGAGGGAGGCCAGACCATGTGGCTCAGCGCACGTCACACCACAGGCGGGACCAAACTGTAACCATGGGGATGTAAACATGTTTGGACAAGCGGACGAGCCCAACGCGGCCAGAGCGAATACATGTGCACAAATCCAAAAGGAAAAACGTATTTGGAAACAGCCAGGGGGGAGGAAAATCAAGCTTAGCCTATAGCCCAAGCGATTATATCGTCCCCCTTGGCCATCACCATCCACCTCATGAAGTGTGGCTATAATGGGACACACTCCTCCCATCAACCTACACGTATTAAGATATCGTGTATGTCAAGTCACTGACCCTCAGGTGTGTGGTCAGTAAAACACATACACCATCAATACATTTGTACACTATAAGACAATATTGGACATAATGTGCAACCATGTAACAGTCCCAGGCCGTCTGACGTCGTCCCGCATGTCTCCACACGTCATTCATTGTCATATTCATATCCAAAATAATAGGGCGGCTCCATCCAATACATAGACAAAGGTTCATCAAGCTAATCAAAACATCCTGAAAAAGAAAACATCCTGAAAAAGAAGAAATACAGTGTCAATATATAATGGTAAGAGGGCCTCAGCCAGAGAACCCGTGGGCTGTAGGAATATTTGGATTATTAGACTCTGGACAAGGTTTCTTGGACTTTATCCCTGCAACGGACTATTTCACCAACAGACATCTCTTCTGTGGAAAATAAATATTTTCTTTTCTCCCTTTTTGTTTATTGGACTATACTTTCCTTGATTATTGTTTTAATAATTACTGTACATCTTGATAATTTGTATTGTGTGTGTGTGTGTGTGTATACAGACGTGGACAAAATTGTTGGTACCCTTTGGTCAATGAAAGAAAAAGTCACAATGGTCACAGAAATAACTTTAATCTGACAAAAGTAATAATAAATTAAAATTCTATAAATGTTAACCAATGAAAGTCAGACATTGTTTTTCAACCATGCTTCAACAGAATTATGTAAAAAAATAAACTCATGAAACAGGCATGGACAAAAATGATGGTACCCCTAGAAAACACAGAACATAATGTGACCAAAGGGACATGTTAATTCAAGGTGTGTCCACTAATTAGCATCACAGGTGTCTACAACCTTGTAATCAGCCATTGGGCCTATATATATGGCTCCAGGTAATCACTGTGTTGTTTGGTGATATGGTGTGTACCACACTCGACATGGACCAGAGGAAGCAAAGGAAAGAGCTGTCTCAAGAGATCAGAAAGAAAATTATAGACAAGCATGTTAAAGGTAAAGGCTATAAGACCATCTCCAAGCAACTAGATGTTCCTGTGAGTACAGTTGCACATATTATTCATAAGTTTAAGATCCATGGGACTGTAGCCAACCTCCCTGGACGTGGCCGCAGGAGGAAAATTGATGACAAATCTAAGAGACGGATAATCCGAATGGTAACAAAAGAGCCTAGAAAGACTTCTAAAGAGATTCAAGGTGAACTTCATGCTCAAGGAACATCAGTGTCAGATCGCACCATCCGTCGTTGTTTGAGCCAAAGTGGACTACATGGGAGACGACCAAGGAGGACACCATTGTTGAAAACGAATCATAAAAAAGCAAGACTGGAATATGCCAAACTACATGTTGACAAGCCACAAAGCTTCTGGGAGAATGTCCTGTGGACAGATGAGACAAAAATCGAAGTTTTTGCCAAGGCACATCAGCTGTATGTTCACAGACGAAAAAATGAAGCATATCAAGAAAAGAACACTGTCCCTACTGTGAAACATGGAGGAGGCTCTGTTATGTTCTGGGGCTGCTTTGCTGCGTCTGGCACAGGGTGTCTTGAATCTGTGCAGGGTACAATGAAATCTCAAGACTATCAAGGAATTCTAGAGAGAAATGTACTAGCCAGTGTCAGAAAGCTTGGTCTCAGTCGCAGGTCATGGGTCTTGCAACAGGACAATGACCCAAAACACACCGCTAAAAACACCCAAGAATGGCTAAGAGGAAAAAATTGGACTATTCTAAAGTGGCCTTCTATGAGCCCTGACCTCAATCCTATTGAGCATCTTTGGAAGGAGCTGAAACATGCAGTCTGGAAAAGGCACCCTTCAAACCGGACACAACTGGAGCAGTTTGCTCATGAGGAGTGGGCCAAAATACCTGCTGAGAGGTGCAGATGTCTCATTGACAGTTACAGGAAGCGTTTGATTGCAGTGATTGCCTCAAAAGGTTGCGCAACAAAATATTAAGTTAGGGGTACCATCATTTTTGTCCATGCCTGTTTCATGAGTTTATTTTTTTACATAATTCTGTTGAAGCATGGTTGAAAAACAATGTCTGACTTTCATTGGTTAACATTTATAGAATTTTAATTTATTATTACTTTTGTCAGATTAAAGTTATTTCTGTGACCATTGTGACTTTTTCTTTCATTGACCAAAGGGTACCAACAATTTTGTCCACGTCTGTATATATATATATATATATATATATATATAATAAATGACCTCCAAGTCCTTTCTCTAGCCATATGCCTGCTTTCAAACACTGCTAAAACTTACCCTAGCCTCTCCGAAGAGAAAGCTACTCGGTTCTGTTATCCAGATAGTGGGTTCCTTGCTCCCATAAATTGCAAGGTGGTGGCAGTCAAACTACCCTGTGTGTGGTTCCGGTCCGGTCGCTCACACGCTTACTTTGTGGTCAACCTGCGGTCCAATCCCTGCGCTTTCAGCCTATCGACTGTATGGACTCAAGTTAGACTGTCGGTGTGCTGAAAGTGGCTGGGAGGCCTGTTTGCGGATTGACCACTAGGGGCGCTGTGATGGTTTTGTGACGTATTGTGGCCGCGGCGGTCGCAGTTCGTCACACCCCTCCCTTTGAAAACTGGGCCACAGGTACTATTCCAACATGATAACGACCCCAAACATACCTCCAAGACAACCACTGCCTTGCAAAAAAAACTGAGGGTAAATGTGCTAGACTGGCCAAGCGTGTCTGGAAACCTAAACCCTATTGAGCAACTGTGGGAAATGCTCAAACGGAAGGTGGAGGAGCGCAAAGTCTCTATGTCACGGATAATGTTATGAATAAACGTCCGACTGGCTTGATCCCAAACTAAGGAGCATATAGGTGACCCCTATAAAACCCTAAGAGCTCACCCTGACTGCTAAGCACACACAAGGGTCTCAAAGGTAGACAATTGTATGCCCACGTACCTAAGACTGTGTGACAAATAAAAACCCTATAATAGTGAGAAGACACGACCACCGGCTCCCTGCACTTCATACGGAGGGAGTCAGGGTCACCTAGAATCAAGCCAGCAAGGAAACACAATACATGAAAGGACTTATCTGAACAAGCAGCAGCAGAAGCCTCCAGCAGTGAACACTTCAATCCAGGAAGTAGTATAAACTGCAAAGCGAGGCAGTATGGGAGGGAATATAAAGGAAAAAGGATTAGTCTAAATAGGTGACAACTGGGAGAAGGAAATTAGATGAGAAAGTGAAACCAAAACAAAGAACATCATGCAAGAGGTAGAAAAGGACGTCTGTCAGACCTTCTCACAGACCTTCTCTATGGGTGGACTCCGGACACTCAGGACCCACCTTCTCAGGATGAGACCTATGGAAAGCCTTGATGAGACGAGTGGCCTTAATGTCCGCCACTGTGACCCACATCCTCTCCTCAGGACCATAACCCTTCCAATGAACAAGGTATTGGAGAGAACCGCAGATAATGCGAGAATCCACAATCCTAGAGACTTGGAATTCAAGATTACCATCAACAAAAATCGGAGGAGGAGGCAAAGAGGAGGGTACAGTGGGTTAGACATAAGGTTTTAATAGGGACCTGTGAAAAATATTATGGATCTTTCAAGTCTGAGGAAGATCAAGATGGAAGGGAACGGGATTGATGATGGACAAGATCTTGTAAGGCCCAATAAAAGTAGGACCCAACTTCCAGGAGGGAACCTTCAGTTTGATATTCTTTGTAGACAACCACACAAGATCACCCACATTCAGGTCCGGACCAGGCACACGTCTCTTATCCGCCACACGCTTATATCTCTTACTCATCCTCTTCAGATTACCCTGAATCTTTTGCCAAATAAATGACAAAGACGAGGAAAATCTCTCCTCATCAGGTAAACCAGAAGACCCCTCTCCAGAGAATGTTCCAAACTGTGGATGATGCGTCCAAGGATGGGAAGGAACGGGTAACGGGAGGAGAGAACCCGATGGCTGTGAATGAGGGACCTTGCCACGAGCGCAGGTCTCGCAGGCTGCCACAAAACCCTCAACCGTCTTACGAAGAGCTGGCCACCAGAATCTTTGAGCAATGAGATCTACTGTGGCTCTACTCCCCGGGTGCCCAGCAAGGACAGTACCGTGGTGTGCCTTAAAAACCTTGTGTCGTAAAGCGAGAGGCGCAAACAACCTCCTAGGAGGACAATGATCAGGAGCCTGGGCTGATGGAACCTCTGCCTCCAAATCAGGATAAAGAGCAGAAACAACGACCCCTTCAATCAAAATGGGACCCGGGTCTTCAAAGTTCCCCCCCTCCCGGAAAACAACGTGACAGGGCATCCGCCTTCACATTTTTAACCCCATGGAAGGAACACGGTCGCCATTTGGCAGGAGAGAGACCCTGAGATAAGACCGAACCCACACACACCTCAGAAGCGTCCACCTCAACAATAAAAGGTAGAGAGATATTAGGTTGTACCAAAAGGAGCGGAAGCAAAACTCTCTTTGATACTAGAAAAGGCCTTAAGCGCATCTACCGACCAGGAGGAACAATCTACCCCTTTTTAGTCATATCAGTGAGTGACTTAACAACAGAGGAATAATTCAAAATTAACTTTCTGTAATAATTGGCAAAACCCAAAAACCGCATCAGCGCCTTCTGATTCTCAGGAAGGTCCCAATCAAGCACAGCGCAGACCTTCTCGGGGTCCATGCAAAAACCAGTAGCGGAGAGAGAAAAACCAAGAAATTGAATCTCCGGAACCGCAAACACACATTTTTCCAGTTTAGCGTACAATTTATTCTCTTGCAGAATGAGCAAGACCTGACGTAGGTTGTCCCTATAAGTTTTGAAATCAGGAGAAAAAATCAAAATGTCATCTAGATACACCAGTACAAATTTCCCCATTAAATGATAAAAAATGCTGTTCACAAAATGTTGGAAGACGGCCGGAGCATTCATTAAACCAAAGGGAATAACCAAATTCTCGAAATGACCCTCAGGGGTATTGAAGGCCGTCTTCCATTCGTCCCCTTCCCTGACCCTGACTAGGTTGTATACCCCTCTTAAATCCAACTTAGAAAAAACTTTAGCCCCAACAATCTGGTTAAACAGGTCCGGGATCAGAGGAAGCGGATATGGGTCACGAATTGTGATACGGTTCAGTTCCCTGAAATCCAGACAAGGTCTTAACCCCTTCACGTCTGCAAACTGTATATATACGTGATAGCTGCACATACCCTGTGCAGCTACCACGTATATATACTTTCTGGCAGCTCTTTAATCCAAGCGCTTGGATTAAAGCTTCTGCCCCTGCCCTGTATGCTGTCACGGACAGCATACAGTGCAGTAATGCCGGCAAGGGACCAATCAGAGTGGCCCCTTGCCGGCAATCGATCCGATTGGTTAGTCTGTGCAGACTAACCAATCGGATCGCGGCAGTGTTAAAATGCCGGTTTCAGGCTCTGATCTGCGCTCTGCAGATCAGAGAATGAAATCGGTAAGGTGTCCTGAAGCCCCCGATCTGTGCCCCCTTGAAGCCCCCGATCTGTGCTCCTTGTTCTTGATCTGCCCCCGATGCGGTCCGCCCCCTCCTGCCCCGATCTGTGCCCCTTCTTGTCAATCTTCTTATGCTGACCCCCCCCCCCCCCGATGCGGTCTGCCCCCTCCTGCCCCGATCTAAGTAAAATGCTGCCCCCCTCCCCCGTTTCCAGCGCTGCCCCCTGTCCGCTGTCCCCTGCCCCCGATGCGGTCCCCCTTGTGTGTGTGATGGCGGCGGCTCCATTCCTGAGCCGCCACCATCAGCAGCGTGTGTCAGCTCTATGCTGACACTGCTGTAACCCCATAGTTGCTGCAGTAGCGGCATCCATGAGGTTAATAGAGGGAAGGGGCTCCCTCTCTCTCAACCATCAGGGCTGCTGCGATCACAGCGCCCGATGGTTGCCATGGCAACCGGACGCTTTGCAAAGGCGTCCGGTTGCCATGGTATAGGCGTCCAGTGCTGCCACCTACAGGCATCTGATTGTATTATACTTTGCAATGCAAGAGCATTGCAAAGTATAGTACAACCATCAGCCCCACTGGATCTTCAAGATACAAGAGGGAACTGATAAACAAAAAAAAGAGAAAATAATAAAAGTAAAAATAAATAAATAAAAAGGTAAAAAATAAATTTCCTTTTCCTATAAAAAAAAAACACACATATTAGGTGTCACCGCGTCCGTAACGACCATTTCTATAAATGTATCACATCATCAACCCCGTCCAATAAACACCATAAAAAATTAAAAGTAAAAACGGTGTAAAAAATAAGCCATTTTTGTCACCTTACATCACAAAAAGTGCAACACCAAGCGATCAAAAAAGGCGTATATATACCCCAAAATAGTACCAATAAAACCGTTACCTCCTCCCGCAAAAAATGAGCCCATAGTTAAGACAATCGCCCAAAAACAAAAAATAAAAAAGCTATGGCTCTCAGACTATGGAGACACTAAAACATAATTTTTTGGGTTTCAGAAAATGCTATTATTGTGTAAAACTTAAATAAATAAGAAACAGTATACATATTGGGTATTGCCACGTCCGTAACGATCTGCTCTATAAAACTGTCACATGACCTAACCCCTCAGATGAATGCTGTAAAAAAAAAAAAAAAAAAAAACTGTTCCAAAACCTTGTCACATAATGGCATAGTGTAATAATGAATGATCAAAAAATCCTATGTACCCAAAAATGGTACCAATAAAAACCACAACTCTTTCTGCAAAAAATGAGCCCCTGCACAAGACGATCGGTAGAAAAAAAAAAACATATGGCGTTCAGAAAACCAATCCAGCAAAATCTGCCTTCCAAAAACCATACGGTGTTCCTTTCCTTCTGCGCCCTGCCGAGCCCCCTTACATCAGTTTACGACCACATGTGGGGTGTGTCTGTAAACCGCAGAATCAGAGTAATAAATATTGAGTTTTGTTTGGCTGTTAACCCTTAATGTGTTAAAGAAAAAAATGTAATAAAATAGAAAATCTGCTTAAAAAGTGAAATTTAGAAATGTCATCTCCATTTTCCTTTAATTCTTGTGGAACACCTAAAGGGTTAATAACGTTTGTAAAATTGGTTTTAAGTAACTTGAGGGGTGTAGTTTCTACAATCGGGTCATTTATGGGGGGTTTCCACTATGTAAGCCCCACAAAGTGACTTCAGACATGCACTGGTCCTTAAAAAGTGGGTTTTGGAAATTTTCAAAAATTTTTTAAGAATTGCTTCTAAACTTCTAAGCCTTGTAATGTCCTAAAAAATTTAAATAACATTTCCAAAATGATGCCAACATAAAGTAGACATGTGGGGAATGTTATGTAATACATTTTTTTATGAGGTATCACTTTCTGTTTTAGAAGCAGAGAAATTGAAATTGAGAAAATTGCTATTTTTTTAAAATGTTGGGGTAAATTTGGGATTGTTTAAATAAAAGGAGATATATATTGACTCAAATTTATGATTGTCATGAAGTACAATGTGTCACGAGAAAACAATCTCAGAATGGCATGGATAAGTAAAAGTGTTCCAAAGCTATTACCACTTAAAGTGACGCATGTCAGATTTGTAAATTTTGACCTGGACACTGGGGCATCAATGACCTTTGGTCATGAAAGGGTTAAAGAACCATCTTTTATCTTAACAAAAAAAAAAAACAGCGGCAACAGGTGACTTCGAGGGTCGGATGTGTCCCTTTCTCAGGCTCTCAGAGATATAAGTACGCATAGCGACTCTTTCAGTTTGGGAGAGATTGTATAAACATGATTTTGGCAGCTTGGCGTCTGGGATGAGATTAATAGGGCAATCGTACTCCTGGTGAGGGGGCAGCTCCTGGACACCACTCTCGAAAAACACATCTGAAAATTCAGAGAGAAAAGATGGTACAGTCTTGGTAGAAACCTCTGAAAGAGACGCCGTGAGGCAATTCTCTCTGCAAAGTCACTCCAACCATTTATTTGCCTTGCTTGCCAATCAATGGTGGGGTTATGTTTAGTGAGCCAGGGTAGCTCCAACACTAGAGGAGTAGGCAATCCGCTTAGGACGAAACATGACATATCCTCAACATGAGCGTCACCCACAGTCAAACGTATATTGTGAACTATGCCCTTTAACGGTCTTTGAGAAAGTGGAGCGGAATCAATAGCAAAAACAGGTATATCCTTTTCCAAAGTGCATACCTGGAAGCCGTGTGTTATAGCAAATTGATTATCAATGAGATTGACAGCTACTCCACTATCTACAAAAATCTCACAAACAATGTTCTTGCTGTCTAGCGCCACCCTGACAGGAGAAAACGGGAACTACAAGCAAACGGCAAACCTTCAATTTCCGCATCAACCTTGCCAATAGTAGCAAATGGAAAGTTTTTAGAGGGTTTTTTCTTTTTGTTTCTTTTTTATTACCCTCAGAAAACTCCATGAATCTCCTAGAGGGGCAAACATTAGCCAAATGATTTATACCCCCACAACAGAAACAAACCCTCCTCTGAGAGCTGAATCCTCTACTATCAGAGACAAGCAAACCCAGCTGCATGGCCTCCTGCTGAGGGGATTGAGAGAGACTGAGACCCCTGCGTACTGAATGAGACAGCCCCACTGTTCTTGGGCTGAATATGACAGGAAGGAGTGGTCTCTCCTCTCTCTCTAAGACGCCTGTCAATACGAACAGCTAGAGACATGGCAGACTCCAACGAGGCAGGTCTACCATGAAAAGAAAATGCATCTTTCGATCCCTCCAAAAGACCATGGCAAAATTGACTTCGGGGTGCCGCATCGTTCCAACCAGTATCAGCTGCCCATCTCCGAAATACAGAACAATATATCTCTGAGGACTGTTTACCCTGGCATAAAAGACGCAGTTTAGATTCAGCCAGAGCATTACGATCCGGGTCATCATATATCTGCCCCAGGGCTACAAAAAATTCATCCACCGATCGGAGGGGCAGTGCCCCCACCTGCAGAAAAAAGGCCCAAGACTGAACGTTATCTCTGAGCTGCGAGATGATGATCCCCACCCTCTGCTCCTCATCACTAGAGGAATGGGGAAGTAGGCGAAAATGGAGTTTGCAAGCCTCTCTAAAGCGAACAAAATTCTCACTACCCCCAGAGAACGCACCCGGAAGCAAGCTCTTAGGCTCGGAACAAACTCCATGAACGCAAGCAGAACCGGTCACCTGAAACTGAGACACAGTTTTACGGAGATCTGCTACCTCCAGTGAAAGACCTTTCATGCGGTCAATCAAGGCTGAAACCGGATCCATGCTTAAGATGGTAAAGGTGGTTTATAATGTCACGGATGATGTTGCAGATAGCTGGAAGTTATGAATAAACATCCGACTGGCTTGATCCCAAACTAAGGAGCATATAGGTGACCCTATAAAACCCTAAGAGCTCACCCTGACTGCTAAGCACATACAAGGGTCTCAAAGGTAGACGATTGTATGCCCACATACCTAAGACTGTGTGACACCTGAAAACCCTATAATAGTGAGGGGACACGACCACCGGCTCCCTGCACTTCATACGGAGGGAGTCAGGGTCACCTAGAATCAAGCCAAGGAAACACAATACATGAAATGACATATCTGAACAAGCAGCAGCAGAAGTCTCCAGCAGTGAACACTTCTGTCCAGGAAGTAGTATAAACCAAAAAGTGAGGCAGTATGGGAGGGAATATAAAGGAAAGAGGATTAGTCTAAATAGGTGACACCTGGGAGAAGGAAATGAGATGAGAAAGTGAAACCAAAACAAAGAACATCATGCAAGAGGTAGAGAAGGACGTCTGTCAGACCTTCTAACAGAACTGGCGGTGACACTCTAACATCCACCAGCTCAATGACGTCGTCATGGAATGTAAGAGGATTCCAGTGGCAAACTGTAAAGCTCTAGTGAACTCCATTCCCAAGAGAGTAAAGGCAGTATTGGAAAATAATGGCCACACAAAATATTGACACTTTGGGCAAAATTTGGCCATTTTCACTTTTGCAATAACCTTTGTTGCCAGTGTTCTAGAGATGAATGGCTTTACATTTACTTTACATTGAATCAAAGTGTCATATCTTCAGTGTTGTCCCATGAAAAGATATAATAAAATATTTACAAACATATTGTTATACCCCTTTAAGTCTTAATGGAGATTTTTCCTCATTGACTGTCTTGTTCCTAAGATAAAAACCCAGAAGGTCTCTTCACTCCTTCTATTCAAAACTTTCTAATCTGCCCCAAGCATCCCCTCAAGTGGTGGGCGGGTCCCCTGGCTCACCTCTGTTACTTCCCAAACTCTCTGCGCTTGACTCGGCCACTTTGAAGACGCCGTTCACAGAGACTGAACTTCACATGGTACTCAAGTCGCTTCCGAGTGGCAAGAGCCCGGGTCCTGACGGGTTTACGGCTAGGTTCTATAAGGCCTTCTCTTCCAATCTCTCCCCTATTATGCTTCAGGTCTTCAATGGGGTGTCTCCTGGGCTCCCCTTCCCGGCGCAGACCACGGAGGCGCATATTACGGTTATCCCGAAACCAGGAAAGGACCCGCACTTGTGTGCCAGCTATCGCCCTATCTCTCTTTTAAACGTTGATCTTAAGATCTTCGCCAAACTAATGGCGAACAGGCTAAATTCTTATCTGCCTTCCCTGGTTTGCGCTGATCAGGTAGGGTTTGTGCCGGGGAGGGAAGCCTGGGACAACACTCTTAAAACCCTGGACATCATCCACCATGCTAAATCTAAAAAGGTCCCCCTGATGGTACTTTCCCTTGATGTAGAAAAGGCCTTTGATCGTATTTCTTGGCGCGCCATCCGTGAGACTCTCTTGCATATAGGCTTGGGCCCGATATTCATGTCCAGGATCCTGACACTGTATCAACATCCCACCGCTAGAGTCAAGGTAAATGGTATCCTCTCCCCCTCCTTTCCAATTCATAATGGGACACGGCAGAGATGTCCACTGTCCCCCTTACTATACGTCCTGGTCATGGAACACCTGCTGGCCTCCATACGTGCCAACCCAGACATAACGGGGATAAAGATAGGATCACAGGAGTATAATTGTGCGCGTTTGCTGACGACCTCCTTCTTTATATTACCAACCCACGCATCTCTCTGCCATCCTTATTGCGGGAGATAACTAATTTTAGTGCTTGGTCCAATTTTAAGATTAATATGTCTAAGTCAGAGGCCCTAGATGGCACTTTACCAAAAGACCTGACCCCTGCTCTTAAGGCCTCTTTTCCCTTTACTTGGCCACCTGGAGGCATAACATATTTGGGGATTAAGGTGACGGCAGATCTTTCACGACTTCACAAATTGAACTTTGCACCCCTCCTCCTTCAGTTCCAAAAAGACTTAGACGGATGGCGTAAGCGAGACTTCTCTTGGTTTGGTAGGATTAGTATAATAAAGATGACCCTCTTGCCAAAACTACTGTATCTTTTGCAGACTATTCCCCTGCACATCCCGTCTACTTTTTGGTCCCCGCTCCATAGATTCTTCACGCAATTTGTATGGGCTCCTGGCCGACCACGGATTAAATGGGATATAATGACTCACACCAAGGAAACAGGAGGAGTAGGTCTCCCTGACTGTCGACTATATTACCATTCTGCAGCCTATGCCTGTCCCAGAAGGTGTACAGGAAACAAGACAATGCAAAATGAATTTATGACTCACTGGATCCAAAACTAAGGAACAAAAGGGAGACCCCTGCATAAGACCTGGCACTCTCCCTGTCTGCTCAGCCTATGCGAAAATCCCAATGGTGGATGATCGCATATCCACATACCTCGACTATATACCACCTGAACACCCTACAATAGTGAGGGGACACGACCACCAGTTCCCTACACTAGACACGGAGGGAGTCAGGGTCACCTGGGATCCAGCAAACAGAAAATCACAAATAAATGTACAGCACTTATCTTGTAGAAGGCTGGAAAATAGGATCAGCATGCACACACACTCCAGGAAGTTGTATAAGCCGCACACTAATGCATTATGGGGAGGAATTTAAAGGGATGCTATCAGTCCAACTACATGACAGCTGAGAGAGGCTAACAAGATGAGGAACTGAAATTCAAAACAAAAAAAACTCAAGGAGGAGGTTCTGAAAGGCTTCTGTCAGAGCTTCTCAGCTGTCTGGTTGTGACAGTACCCCTCCCTCTACGATTGGACTCCGGACACTCAGAGCCCACCTTCTCAGGATGGGACCTATGGAAAGCCCTGATGAGACGAGTGGCCTTAATGTCCGTCACTGGGACCCACATCCTCTCCTCAGGACCATAACCCTCCCAATGAACGAGGTACTGGAGAGAACCGCGGACAAGACGAGAATCCACAATCCTAGAGACCTGAAATTCAAGATTCCCATCAACCATAATCGGAGGAGGAGGCAAAGGCGAGGGTACAATGGGTTGAACATAAGGTTTCAATAAGGACTTATGAAAAACATGATGGATCTTCCAAGTCTGAGGAAGATCAAGATGGTAGGCAACAGGATTGATGACAGACCGGATTTTGTAAGGCCCAATAAACCTAGGACCCAACTTCCAGGAGGGAACCTTCAATTTGATATTCTTGGTAGACAACCACACCAGATCACCAACATTCAGGTCCGGACCAGGCACACGTCTCTTATCTGCCACACGCTTATATCTCTCACTCATGCTCTTTAGATTATCTTGAATCTTTTGCCAAATAGAAGACAAAGACGAGGAGAATCTGTCCTCATCAGGTAAACCAGAAGACCCCTCTCCTGAAAAAGTCCCAAACTGCGGATGAAACCCATATGCACCAAAAAATGGTGACTTATCAGAGGACTCCTGTCGACGGTTATTTTTAAGCAAACTCAGCAAGGGACAAAAAAGAACACCAATCCTCCTGATTCTCCGCCACAAAACAGCGCAGATATGTCTCCAGATTCTGATTGACGCGCTCTGTCTGGCCATTCGACTGCGGGTGGAAAGCAGAAGAGAATGACAACCGAACCCCCAAGCGAGAACAGAAAGCCTTCCAGAATCTGGAAACAAACTGCGTGCCCCTATCAGAGACTATGTCTGAAGGAATACCATGCAATTTGACAATGTGATCAATAAATGCCTGCGCCAGCGTCTTAGCATTGGGCTAACCAGGAAAAGGGATGAAATGCACCATTTTGCTAAAACGGTCCACCACCACCAGAATCACAGTCTTCCCCGAGGAACGAGGCAGGTCCGTTATGAAGTCCATGGACAGATGTGTCCAAGGACGGGAAGGGATGGGTAAGGGAAGGAGAGGACCTGATGGCCGTGAATGAGGGACTTTGGCACGAGCGCAAGTCTCGCAGGCTGCCACAAAACCCTCAACCGACTTACGAAGCGCCGGCCACCAGAATCTCTGAGATCCACTGTGGCTCTTGCCCCGGGTGCCCAGCAAGGACCGTATCGTGGTGTTCCTTAAAAATCTTGTGTCTTAAAGCGAGAGGCACAAACAACCTCCCAGGAGGACAAAGATCAGGAGCCTCTGACTGGGCTGCCTGCACCTCTGCCTCCAATTCAGGAAAAAGAGCAGAGACCACCACACCTTCAGCCAAAATGGGACTCGGGTCTTCAAAATTCCCACCTCCCGGAAAACAACGTGACAGGGCATCTTCCTTCACATTCTTAACCCCAGGGCGGAACGTGACAACAAAATTAAACCTTGAAAAGAACAAAGACCATCTGGCCTGTCTCGGGTTCAGACGCTTGGCTGACTCCAAGTAGGCTCCCTCTAGCCAATGGCGCCATTCCTCAAAAGCCAACTTGATGGCCAACAATTCCCTATCTCCCACATCGTAATTTCTCTCTGCGGAGGAGAGTTTCTTCGGGAAAAAGACACACGGTCGCCATTTGGCAGGAGAGGAACCCTGAGACAAGACCGCACCCTCACCCACCTCAGAAGCATCAACCTGAACTATGAAGGGTAGAGAAATATCAGGTTGTACCAAGATGGGAGCGGAAGCAAAACTCTCCTTGATATTAGAAAAGGCCTTACGCGCCTCTACCGACCAGGAAGAAAAATCTACCCTCTTTCTGGTCATATCAGTGAGTGGTTTAACAATAGAGGAATAATTCAAAATAAACTTCCTGTAATAATTGGCAAAGCCCAAAAAACGCATCAGCGCCTTCTGATTCTCAGGAAGCTCCCACTCAAGCACAGCGCAGACCTTCTCGGGGGTCCATGCGAAAACCAGAAGCGGAGAGAAGAAACCCCAGAAATTGAATTTCTGGAACCGCAAACACACATTTTTCCAGTTTCGCGTATAATTTATTTCCCCGCAGGATGAGCAAGACCTGACGTAAGTGTTCCTTATGAGTTTTGAAATCAGGAGAAAAAATCAAAATGTCATCCAAATACACTAATACAAATTTTCCCATTAAATGATAAAAAATGCTGTTCACGAAATGCTGAAAAACGGCTGGGGCATTCATCAAACCAAAAGGCATAACCAAATTCTCAAAATGGCCCTCAGGGGTATTGAAGGCCGTCTTCCATTCGTCTCCTTCTCTGACCCTGACCAGGTTGTATGCCCCTCTTAGATCTAATTTGGAAAAGACTTTAGCCCCAACAATCTGGTTAAACAGGTCCGGGATCAGAGGAAGCGGATAAGGGTCACGAATAGTGATACTGTTCAGCTCCCTGAAATCCAGACAAGGTCTTAAAGAACCATCTTTTTTCTTAACAAAGAAAAAAACAGCGGCAACAGGTGACTTTGAGGGTCGTATGTGTCCTTTTCTCAGACTCTCCGAGATATAAGCACGCATAGCGACCCTTTCAGGTTGGGAAAGATTGTATAAACGAGATTTAGGGAGCTTGGCGCCTGGGATGAGATTAATAGGGCAAATCCTGAACTTCACTCTCAGAGAAGACATCCGAAAATTCAGAGAGAAAAGGTGGTACAGTCTTAGTAGAAACCTCAGAAACCGATGTCGTGAGGCAATTCTCTCTGCAAAAGTCACTCCAACCATTTATTTGCCTTGCTTGCCAATCAATGGTGGGGTTATGTTTAGTGAGCCAGGGTAGCCCCAACACAAGAGGAGTAGGTAATCCGCTAAGGACGAAACATGACACATCCTCAACATGAGCATCACTCACAATTAAACGAATATTGTGAACTATGCCCTTTAATGATTTCTGAGAAAGTGGAGCGGAATCAATAGCAAAAACAGGAATATCCTTTCCCAAAGTGCACACCTGGAAACAGATGGAACATTTTTAAAATATTTTTTCCTTTTTGTTTCTTTATTACTCCCAGAAAACGGCCTGAATCTCCTAGAGGGACAAACATTTGCTAAATGATTTATACCTCCACAACAAAAGCAAACCTTCCCATGCGGGCTGATTCTTCTATTGTCAGAGGCAATCAACCCCAGCTGCATGGGCTCCTGCTCAGAAGGGGCTGACAGCGACTGAGACCCCTGCGCATAGAATGAGAACGCTGCACTGTCCTGGGACTGAGTATGACAGGAAGGAGAGATCTCTCATCTCTCTCTAAGATGCCTGTCAATACGAACGGCCTGAGACATAGCACAGTCCAAGGAGATAGGCCTCTCATGAAAGGCAAATGCATCTTTCAATCCCTCTGAAAGACCATGGCAAAATTGACTTCGGAGTACAGCATCATTCCAACCAGTATCAGCTGCCCATCTCCAAAATTCTGAGCAGTATATCTCTGCGGATTGTTTACCCTGGCATAACAGAAGTAGTCTATGAAGGGTTAAACATAATTAGCTGTATAATCTGTATGAAGGACAAGAGGTTGGGTGACATCATATTGAAGGGTGATATGTATACATTTACCTCCTGTCTTTATAAGGAAAAGTTTCTAGTCAGCACTATTGTAATGAGAGCTCAGCTATTCTTGTATGAATGCTTGAAAGTATATAAGGCCCTGTACGACGAACAATAAATAGAACTGTTTCTGACATCATACTGCATCTGTCATTGACACGTTCTCTGGGCGCCTGTCTTCGGGGACAAAGAAAGGAATCACGGTGCATAGAGAAGGATAATATTCTGTCAGCTGGGGGCTCGTCTTCGGGATAGAAAACACAGGAATTCGGTAAGTATTGGAACATTCCTGTCTAAAGACTGGGGACATTCCGATGCTTTCCGTAAAATTTTCTGTTACTTCTATTTTGAATCCGCTTTAGACACTCTGAAAGAATATTGGAAGCTACCTTTAGGGAAGGTAGAATATTGGCAGCTACCTTTAGGGAAGGTAGAATATTGGCAGCTACCTTTAGGGAAGGTAGAATGATTAGAAGCTATCTTTAGGCAAGATAGTGTCTGTCTTTAGGGAAGATAGACTGTAAATAGACTCCTGGCCAGGTCACACAGATACTTTAGGGAAGTATTTTATAGCTATATCTTTTAGGGAAGGATATACCAGAGGTAGTCTTTTGGGAAGACTTCATATAGTGTCTGCACCTTGATTTCTTTTGTCACCCCCTGTCTGTTGCTTCTTTTCTGTCGCTTTCTTATGCTTTCTGTTATATTCTGATGTTATAAAGCATTAAGTAATTTTTTTATGCTGAAGGTAAGCAGCAATTGATACTGTGACAAATGTACTTTTTTGTGTGTGTCCTGGATGACCTTCTAACCCCTCAACTGGTGAATGCAAATAACTATTTTAAGGGATTATACTACCTGACAATTATGAAGGACGTTGTGCATAGATTCTGTACGGCCAGTGCTGGGGTCAATTTTGTTCTTCCTCCATCTCAATTAAGTTATATGCCATGGGTGCACAGCAAGGAAAGGTCTCTCCACCCCCTCCGAATGTAGGTGAAAAGTGTAAGGATTATGTAGCCCGGGTCTGTGGGACTGATTATTGTTTCGGTGCTCCCTGGGTTGATAATCTGGCAGTATGGACAGAGTGAATAAAGAGTATAAATTTGTTCCCTCAGGAAGAGGCTAATGACGTCTTCCATATGGATATGGTGATAAGGATTATGTTTGGGTGACACTGAAGCTTACCCATATTATGGTCCAGACCTCCAGTGGGACATGCAGTGTATGCAGTCAAGTAGGGAAAATTGCCTTACTTAAGCACCATAATGGTATGATGGACCAAATAAAGGTTCACATGCAGAAGGCAGGGAACCAGGAGGGATATATATAATGAAATATGAGTTAGATAAAGAATTGACAAGGAGTTCACTCCAAAAAAAAACTTCCTCCCTATTTAGGAAATATCCCACAGATATATCCGTCCCTTCTAACAGGTGACTTAGATTTAAAAGTACTTTGAGGCATAGGCATTATTAAATTGGCTCAAAAGGGAAGAAGATAGGAGGAGAAGAGCTGACACTCTAGAGTCCTTTTACAGTACACACTTCTTCTTCAAAGCATCTGTTGGGAGATAGTTCAGACGCTGCCCGCAGCTCCCTGCCCCCCTTCTCCTCATGTCCTTTACATACACAAGGCTTCGAGTGACAGCAGTGAAGGGAGGGGGGAGGGCTCCTGAGCTAAAAATGCAGTTTCTGACAGTTTGGGATAGACCAGTTGTTGTCCTGGAAATACGAGAACATGTAGAATACAATTCACACATTTCTAACACTAGAGATGTCATTTCTCCCATGCGCCTTAGATCACAAAAAATGTTTTCCCAAACCTGAACATATACATGTTCAGGACAGTGACCTTGAGGAACAGTTCACTTTTATGACTATAGGGGTCACCTTGTTAAAGGGACCTATTGAAGTAGTTGATATTAATAAGGATGTTATTATACCCATAGCCCCTGTGGTTCCTGACGTACAATCTCTGCTATCAGCTATTCCTGCCATGCAGAGTTTTTCTCTGTTATTGATTTGATGAATGCATTTTTTTCTGTCCCAGTTGACAAGGAGACACGGCCACTTTTTGCTTTCACATTTAAATTTCGCCAGTATACTTGGTGTAGAATGCCTCAGGGTTATGTAGGCTCCCCAATAGTCTACTCCATTGTCCTCCAAATTACACTGCGCCCTTGGACTGCCCCTCATGGTTCTGTCCTTCTACAATATGTGGACGATCTCCTCATATGTAGTTCTACTCGGGAGGCCTGCCAGGCAGACTGTGTTAGTTTACTACTGTGGTTATGTGACACATTACAATCGTGTATGGAAAGAGTTGAGTATTTGGACTTTGTTCTCAGTGAAGGTGAGAGGAGAATCAGCCATGCCAGAATTACCGCCATACTGGGTCTGCCCCGCCCACGAACCTAGAAAGACATGTTGACCTTTCTTGGTATGATTGGTTACTGCCGCCAATGGATTGCTGATTGTTCCTACTATGATAATATTCTGAGACAAGCCACTAATACTGAGATGCCTGACTTCATTAAATGGTCTGATGACATGTTACAAGCTTTTAGTCATTTGACATGTGCAATGGTTTCCAGTCCTGGTTTTGGCCTACCCGACTATGGCGTGATGTTTCACTTATTTGCCAGGGACAATTGTAAAACCATGGCAGGAGTCCTGGCGCAGGATCATGGAGGTAAATTCCACCCTGTTGCTTTTTTCTCAAAAGTGGTTCCCGTACAGGTTCAGGGCATGCCTGCGTGTCTCAGGAGTTTGGCAGCCTGTGCTATGGTCGCTGAGATGGCCACGCCTATCACCCTAGGTCATCCCACTACTCTGCATGCCACACGATGTTCAGGCCCTATTGAGGAACATACATACGCAACATATGTCAGCACGAAGACTGAGTGGATATGAATATCTAATTCTCAGCTTTATATCAAGTACTCAGCACCCACGTTCGGTCCAATGGCTATCCTGAATGCCCTGCTTGGCTACAAGGGAGAGCAGGATGATTTGCCTCCTCCCCATGCATGTACTGAACTTATACATGAACATACCTCACCTAGGCCTGACTTACAGTCCACTCCCATGGAAGGGGCACCTGATATATTTATGGATGGATTCTGTTCCCGCCCTTATGTTGAGGGGAACGATGTGGCTGTATACACTGATTCCAAGTATGCCTTTGGGGTTGTCCATGATCATGGGGTAATCTGGTAGAGGAGAGGCTTCATAGCTGCAGCTGGGAGACAAATCTCACATTCCACCCTGGTACATGATCTCCTGGCCGCCATCCAATTACCAAGCAAAGTTGCTATTATCCATTGTAAGGCACATATTGGACTACAAACACACATAGCTATAGGGAATGCCCTAGCTGATCAGGCAGTAAAGGAGGCTGCTATTAGGACGGCAGCAACAGTTCGAATGCCTTCCCTGGTTCCGGACATTACCCTTACTGACGATCTATTGCTCAGCCTCCAGGATTTGGCTATCAGTAGCGACAAACTGGCATGGCGGTCGGTAGGTGCAGTACAAGACCCTAATACGGGTCTTCTCTGCAAAGAGGGGAAGCCATGTATCCCAGTTGCAAGCTCCCCGATTTTAATTGAACAGTATCATGGTCTTAGCCATAGGGGAGCACAGGCAACCACTGACCTCATTCAGAGAGATTCTTTATACCAGGTCTTAGATCAAAGGTACAATCTTATGTTTAGCGGAGTATGATATGTCTTAGAAATTAGGATGCAGCCTAACAAGGATACTGGGTACTCACCATTTGAGGTCCTAATGGGAAGACCCTTCCCCACCCCTTGGGGTCCAAGTCCCCTGTGATTAAAAAAGGGGATCTAGAAGTGGTACAAGCAAAGTATGTGAGGAAACTTATAGAAACTTTAGATCAAATTGAACAAGATATTGCTCGTGCCTCTCCTTTCTCTCCACAGGAACCTACGCATCCTTTCCAACCAGGAGATGTGGTGATAGTCCAGAGCCTGGCAAAAGGACGAAAACAGACTGAGTTCCCGTTTCGACCACCCACCCGAGTGGTAGCAGTCACCAGAACAGCGATTCTCACAGAAGAGGCTCCAATCTGGATTCACAATAGCAGAGTGAAAAGGGTTCCTGAGGCTTCTTCTCCGGTGACGGACAAAGATAAAGAGGGTGAAGCAGGTGTGAAATCCCTGAACAAAGAGGGGAGCTCAGAAGAAGTTTCCCTGAAAAGTGCCTTGCCACAAGCTGAAGATGATGACCCCACAATATTCTGGGAGATTTGTTTGTCTGCTGATAATTATTAGTCCGGCTTATTACTACATGTATTTATCACCCAGAGGAGATGAGTTTCTTCTGTGGTGCACCAAATAATCAGCCAGTATATAAAAGAGCTCAGGAGCAAGATCCCATGGCTCCCGTCCCCTTTTATTCTGAACAGAATAGTATAGTCAGGATGGCAAATGCCCTAAATGTTAGTTCATTGTGCCTTAAAGACTTACAGAGCCCACGGGATCTTATACAAACGTGTTATTGCTGTGTAATGACCGTTGTCACGCACAGGGAGGAAAACAGGGAAAGCCCTGCCTAAGGGAGAGGGAAAGGTGGTGACCCCTAACTCACCTTGCGGCTGGCACCTGACTGCCCTGACGTCCCTAGACGGGTTCCTCACCCGTGTGGCGATCACGTGCCTAAACCCTGGCTTTCCCTGAAATGAGCCCTAGATAGTGAACGGGCCGGTGGGATCGCTAGTCCTCACCACTGCACTAAGAGGGAAACACCAGGGAGAGGACAGACAAACACAGACAAACACAAACACCCAGGTGGACGACAACAACTGTCCACAAAGGTCCAACAGGGATCCAGAGGGTAGCGTTCTGAATCAACAGTCAGAGAACGCAGCAACACAGCTCCAGTGGGTCAGGATAGATGTCCAGGCAGGAAGCTCTATCTCTGGCAACCAGAGAAGTGTGAGAAAGGAATATAAGGAGGTTTGGGAGTGCTGGACAAGGAACAGCTGAGGAGAAGGAGCTACGGATCCCTGAGTGAGCCAAAAGGGTTTGCAAAGCAAACCCAGAAAGCTACCATAAGGAAAACAGCCCTATCTTAAATAGAGCGTGCAGCCAACCGCTGCGACTTCCTGACCCCGGGTATAACGGAGTCAGGCGTGGTTCTCGATACCCTCGTGACAGTACCCCCCTCTCTACGAGGGGCCTCCGGACACTCAGGACCAGGTCTCTCAGGATGAGAGGCATGAAAAACCCGAACTAACCTGTTGGCGTTTACCTCAGACGCAGGAACCCACATTCTTTCCTCGGGACCGTAACCTCTCCAATGCACCAGATATTGAAGAGAGCGGCGGACCCGACGAGAATTAACAATTTTGGATATCTGAAATTCTAGATTACCATCCACGACAACAGGAGGGGGTGGCAGCGGTGATGGTTCTAGAGGTGGAACATATTTTTTGAGTAACGACTTATGAAAAACATTATGAATTTTAAAAGTCTGAGGTAACTCCAGGCGAAAAGCCACGGGGTTGATGATGGCTACAATTTTGTAAGGGCCAATAAACCTAGGACCCAGTTTCCAAGAGGGAACCTTCAATTTAATATTCCTAGTAGACAACCACACATAGTCATTCACTCCTAGGTCCGGACCTGGCGACCGTCTCTTATCAGCCATGCATTTGTATTTACCTCCCATATTTTTCAAGTTAGCTTGCACCTTCTGCCATACCGATGAAAGAGATGACGAAAAACTTTCCTCTTCGGGAACCCCAGAAGACCCCCCCTCTTTGAAAGTACAGAATTGGGGATGAAAACCATATGCACCAAGAAATGGTGACTTGCCAGTGGATTCCTGACGACGATTATTTATGGCAAACTCAGCTAACGGTAAATATGATGACCACAACTCTTGGTTTTCAGACACAAAACATCTTAGATATGTCTCAAGGTTTTGGTTGGTTCGCTCAGTCTGTCCATTCGACTGAGGATGGAAAGCTGAGGAAAAGGACAAGTGTACCCCCAAACGGGAACAAAAAGCTTTCCAAAATTTAGAAATAAACTGGGCACCCCGATCCGAAACAACATCGGAGGGGACCCCGTGAAGCTTCACGATTTCACTGACGAATACCTGAGCAAGAGTCTTAGCATTAGGTAGTGCGGGTAACGCAATGAAGTGTACCATTTTGCTAAACCTGTCCACTACTACCAAATCACTGTTTTACCCGCAGTCAAAGGTAAGTCAGTGATAAAATCCATTGACAGATGTGTCCACGGTCTATTGGGAATGACGAGTGGTAATAGAGACCCTGCAGGACGTGTATGTGAAACTTTTGCGCGCGCACAGGTAGAACAAGAAGACACAAAATCCAATACATCCTGACGCAACCTTGGCCACCAAAAACGACAAGACAATAGCTCCAAGGTTGCTTTACTACCCGGGTGCCCAGCAAGTGCCGAATTATGATGTTCCTTTAATAATTCGAAACGTAGGTTCAACGGTACAAACAATTTCTCTGAGGGGCAAGAGACCGGGGCGTCCCCCTGGGCCTCTAACACCTTCCCCTCCAAAACAGAGTGTACCGCAGAGACAACCACTCCTCTTTGTAGAATGGGCACCGGATCACTCACATTACCCCCTCCAGTGCATCAGCCTTGGTGTTCTTTGCCCCAGGACGATAGGTAATAACAAAGTTAAACCTGGTAAAAAAATAGCGACCACCTAGCCTGTCTAGGGGTGAGACGCTTAGCTGATTCGAGGTACAGGAGATTTTTGTGGTCCGTAATCACAGTGACGGGGTGGACTGCCCCCTCTAAGAAGTGGCGCCACTCCTCAAACGCAAGTTTAATAGCTAATAGTTCCCTATTGCCAATATCGTAGTTCTTTTCTGCTGCAGATAGTTTTTTCGAAAAGAAAGCACAAGGACGCCATTTGCCAGGAGACGGACCCTGAGACAGCACCGCCCCCACTCCCACCTCTGACGCATCGACTTCAACAATAAAAGGCTGAGAGACATCAGGTTGGACTAGTACAGGTGCTGAGGTAAACCTCTCTTTTAGAGAGGAAAAAGCAACTTTAGCGGCGTCAGACCATTTAGAAAAATCAGTCCCCTTCCTAGTCATGTCAGTAAGCGGTTTTACAATAAGTGAATCATTTTTAATGAATTTCCTATAGAAATTCGCGAAGCCCAAGAACCGTTGTAGTGCTTTGAGGTTCTCAGGAAGATACCAATCTAAAATTGCCTGGACCTTCCTAGGATCCATATGGAAACCTGAAGCAGATAAAAAATAACCCAGGAATTGTATTTCCTGAACGGCGAAGACACATTTTTCAATCTTAGCATATAATTAATTAGTCCGTAGGACCTGCAGTACTTGTCTGACATGCTCCTCATGTGTTCTCAGATCAGACGAATAAATTAAAATATCATCTAGGTATATTACCACAAACCTGCCGATTAGATGACTAAAAATGTCATTAACGAAATGTTGAAAGACGGCAGGAGCATTGGTCAGACCGAAAGGCATAACTAGATTTTCATAATGCCCCTCAGGGGTGTTAAACGCTGTCTTCCACTCATCCCCCTCCTTAATACGAATCAGATTGTAGGCCCCCCTAAGATCAAGTTTGGAGAACCACCTAGCACCCGCAATCTGATTAAACAGGTCAGGAATGAGAGGAAGAGGGTATGGGTCTCGGATGGTTATCCGATTTAATTCGCGAAAATCTAAGCAAGGACGCAGGCCCCCATCTTTCTTTTTAACGAAGAAAAACCCTGCAGCCACGGGTGAAGAAGAGGGCCTGATGTGTCCCTTAGCCAAGCTCTCGGAGATATAATCTTTCATGGCTTGTCTCTCTGGACCCGAAAGATTATATAACCTGGTATTGGGTAATTTTGCGCCGGGAATAAGGTTAACCAGGCAATCATAAGGACGATGAGGTGGTAACTTCTGACAACCCTTTTCAGAAAAAACATCCTCAAAATCCGAAATAAATGTAGGTAGGGTAGTTATGGAGGCAACTAAGCAATTGCTATTTAAGCAATTTTCTCTGCACTGTTCACTCCACTCCAATATCTCCCTGGCCTGCCAATCCACTACTGGATTGTGCGCTACCAACCAGGGATGACCCAGCACCACCGGAGTGGGAAGCCCCTCCAGAACATAACCTGAAAGAATCTCGTTATGGTGGTCCCCTACCCAAAGGTGTATATTATGAACAATGTGGGTGAGGTTTCTCTGAGACAGGGGAGCAGAATCAATAGCAAATATGGGAATGGGTTTCTGTAACGTACAGAGAGACAAACCCAAAGTGCGGGCAAAATGGGCATCTATCAAATTTACCCCTGCTCCACTGTCTAAAAAGAAAGAAATAGTCTCCGTCTTATCACCAAAAACAATAACCGCTGGCAACACAAATTGCGATGTACGTATGGAGGAGACGTATACCCCCCGGCTGACATCCTCCACACAGCCTGGGGTTAGTAGTTTTTCCGAAGGTCTTTTGTTTCTGAGGAAAGAAGGACAGACATTAATGAAATGACCCCTCTCCCCACAAAAAAAACAAACCCCACGCCTACGGCGAGCCTCAGGAGGACAGACCTGACGAGTAGTTCCTCCTAGCTGCATAGGCTCGTCTAAGTCCGTACAGACTAACTGCTGCTTGAGAGGAGTTACCAATTTCTCCGGTTCTTTCAACCTGTCCCTAAGGCGTCTCTCTATACGGATAGAAAGGGACATAACCGCATCAAGGGAAAAGGGGGTCTCATATAATGCAAGCGCATCCTTAACCCTTTCGGATAACCCAGAGCAGAACTGACTCCTGAGAGCCAGGTCGTTCCATTGGGTATCCGTAGCCCACCTACGGAATTCAGAGCAATACTCCTCTACCGGCCGTTCTCCTTGTAAGAGTCTCCGTAATCTTGATTCAGCCAGTGCTACTCGGTCAGGGTCGTCATATATGAGACCCAAGGCCCCGAAAAACTCATCCACTGACCGAAGAGCCTGGGAATCAGTAGGTAAAGAGAACGCCCAGGACTGCGGGTCCCCCTGCAGCAAGGAAATAACAACCCCCACCCGCTGATCTTCATTACCAGAGGAGTGAGGGCGCAGTTTAAAATATAACTTACAGGCCTCACGGAATGCCCAAAACTTGTCCCTTCCCCCAGAAAATCTGTCAGGGAGAGGGACCTTGGGTTCCGCAACAACCTGGTTACCAGTAGCAACCGCTGGGCTTGCGGTCAGTTGTAATTGCTGCTGTTGCTGGAGGACCGACGCCTTCAATCCTACCACCTCCAAGGACAGGCCATGAAATTGTTTGGACAGAGCAGCAATTTGATCCATACTGGATTCTAAGTAGGTAAAAAAGAAATAATATAAATATATATTTATTTTTTTTTGGCCACAAAATAATGGCCAGAGATAATGTAATGACCGGTGTCACGCACAGGGAGGAAAACAGGGAAAGCCCTGCCTAAGGGAGAGGGAAAGGTGGTGACCCCTAACTCACCTTGCGGCTGGCACCTGACTGCCCTGACGTCCCTAGACGGGTTCCTCACCCGTGCGGCGATCACGTGCCTAAACCCTGGCTTTCCCTGAAATGAGCCCTAGATAGTGAACGGGCCGGTGGGATCGCTAGTCCTCACCACTGCACTAAGAGGGAAACACCAGGGAGAGGACAGACAAACACAGACAAACACAAACACCCAGGTGGACGACAACAACTGTCCACAAAGGTCCAACAGGGATCCGGAGGGTAGCGTTCTGAATCAACAGTCAGAGAACGCAGCAACACAGCTCCAGTGGGTCAGGATAGATGTCCAGGCAGGAAGCTCTATCTCTGGCAACCAGAGAAGTGTGAGAGAGGAATATAAGGAGGTTTGGGAGTGCTGGACAAGGAACAGCTGAGGAGAAGGAGCTACGGATCCCTGAGTGAGCCAAAAGGGTTTGCAAAGCAAACCCAGAAAGCTACCATAAGGAAAACAGCCCTATCTTAAATAGAGCGTGCAGCCAACCGCTGTGACTTCCTGACCCCGGGTATAACGGAGTCAGGCGTGGTTCTCGATACCCTCGTGACATGCTGTGCCTACACCCGATGATCCCTCCTTGAAGTCTGGTCGATGGCGAACAATACACAATCTTTTATTCCCTTGTATGACTTCTGTGGGGAGTGTCAGAAAATAGGAAATAGCAGGGATAATATTAGAATAACTACTATTAACGGTGACTGCAGCAGAAACATGTTTTACCTTTTTTCTAGGATATGACTTTATATTGTGATAATAGAAACATAAAAAGTGAATTACCTAGGAATAGTGTATATGATTATATTGACGACACCTGTAAAAAGAATAGTAGACTTGCTAGCTCCCTGGATAATTCCATGAGTTGTAATAAGACCATTGTGACTCCTAAAGGATGTTTTTTGTCTTGTGGTAACAGCACCTACAATTACATTCCTGCTAATGTTATTGGAGGTCCCTGTGCGTTATCCAGGCTGACTTTGGCTCTTCCCAGTCAACCCCCTATCAGGAGAGCTTAAAGATCGGTTACCAAGACTTTATCAGAAGACTGTGACTCTACTTTACCCCTTCTCAGCCATACAGAATATATAAGTTTGGGCGCCTCTATATTAGGAGTGCCTGGACTGGCTATATATAAAACTCGTACTATAAATTCTATTGCCTTATCAGACATGCTTTTAGATATACAAGGCATAAGAGGAGTAATGCTAGAAACTAGATTTGCTGTAGATTATCTGTTACTGAAACATAATATAAGATGTCAGGATTTTAAAGGAATGTGTTCCTTTAATTTATCTGATCATTCCAGATCAATCCAGTCCCATAATTAAGGGTTACATGAAATTGCTAATGATATCAGGAAAGATGTTGAGTCATCCTCTTGGTGGGACTGGTTATTGAGCTGGCTGCCGGATTTGAGCTGGTTTAGAACATTATTGATCAGTATTATAATTATTATTGCTTCCTTGATTGTTATATGATGTTGCATCCAATGTATCCCTTCCCTCATACAGATGTTTTGTGAAATGTGTCCAAAACTCACAGATCCTGGACAAGCATATGCTACTTACCTCTCCATGAGAGAAGAAAGATAAGTCATATTCATGACTTAAGAGGGGATTGAAGGGTTAAACATAATTAGCTGTATAATCTGTATGAAGGACAAGAGATTGGGTGACATCATATTGAAGGGTGACTATGTATACATTTACCTCCTGTCTTTATAAGGAAAAGTTTCTAGTCAGCACTATTGTAATGAGAGCTCAGCTATTCTTGTATGTATGCTTGAAAGTATATAAGGCCCTGTACGACGAACAATAAATAGAACTGTTTCTGACATCATACTGCATCTGTCATTGACACGTTCTCCGGGTGCCTGTCTTCGGGGACAAAGAAAGGAATCACGGTGCATAGAGAAGGATAATATTCTTTCAGTCTAGACTCAGCCAAAGCAACACGATCCGGATCATCATATATCTGACCCAGGGCTAAAAAGAAATCATCCACTGAACGGAGGGGCCGTGCCCCCACCGGCAGCAAAAAGGCCCACGACTGAGCGTTACCCCTGAGCAGCGATATAATGATCCCCACCCTCCGTTCCTCATCACCAGAGGAATGGGGAAGAAGGTGAAAATGGAGTTTGCAAGCCTCTCTGAAACGCACAAAATTCTCACTACCCCCGGAGAACGTATCCGTATCTTAGGCTCAGAACAAACTCCATGAACGCAAGCTCAAATGGTCACTAGAAACTGAGAAAGAGTCTTACGGAGATCAGCTACCTCCAATGAAAGACCCTGGAAGCGTTCCGTCAAAAGTGAAACCGGATCCATGCTTGAGACGGTTTTGGCGGCTTATAATGTCACGGAAGGTGTACAGGAAACAAGACAATGCAAAATGAATATATGACTCACTGTATTCAAAACTAAGGAACAAAAGGGAGACCCCTGCATAAGACCTGGCACTCTCCCTGTCTGCTCAGTCTATGCGAAAATCCCAATGGTGGATGATCGCATATCCACGTACCTCGACTATATACCACCTGAACACCCTACAATAGTGAGGGGATACAACCACCGGCTCCCTACACTAGACACGGAGGGAGTCAGGGTCACCTGGGATCCAGCAAACAGAAAATCACAAATAAATGTACAGCACTTATCTTGTAGAAGGATGGAAAATAGGATCAGCATGCACACACACTCCAGGAAGTTGTATAAGCCGCACACTAATGCATTATGGGGAGGAATTTAAAGGGATGCAATCAGTCCAACTACATGACAGCTGAGAGAGGCTAACGAGATGAGGAACTGAAATTCAAAACAAGGAAAACTCAAGGAGGAGGTTCTGAAAGGCTTCTGTCAGAGCTTCTCAGCTGTCTGGTTGTGACAATGCCCGACTGTTAGACCTGACGCGTACTGATAAAACTAAGTTGTGGGTACGAATTGCAAATGACACCTCATCGTGCTCGGTATCAACCCTCCCATGGCTAGTAGGCTCTCTCCGCTCCCAGCGTTGTCGCGATTGTCCTTCTCTGCCCATCATACATTTGTAACTTTGGCGTCCATCGGTCGCCCAACCTCGCTAATTGATCCAAAAGGCCCCCTGGTACCAGTCACTGATCACCCTAGATTCCCTCCGGGGCACTCATCCAAACACTTTCTTCAGGGTACGAGATCCCGACCGATCAGGTTCTGCCAGGTCGTCTCTGGTCCCACACTTAAGCCCTTGTCCCAGATTTTAGAGACTCCACTGACCCGTAATTCCTTTGAATACCTGCAGCTTCAGCACTTCTATACCTCTTTAAGTAGAACCCATGCGCTGGCCAGAAAGCTTACTGAGTTTGAGCGGATGTGTGTTTCTCCCTCAGCGACCCCACACCCCATATCTGCGGTATATAAGCTACGAGTTACAAAATTATTTCCAGATGGTACAGAGTACCGGCATTGCTCCACAAATGGTTCCCGACGGTGTCGGACCGTTGTTGGAGATGCCTCAAGGAGGAAGGCACGATGATCCACATTTGGTGGAACTGCAGTGGCTTACGACCTTTCTGGGACTTCGTTCACAGAATAATCAAGGAGGTCACAGGTGTCCCCATCCAGAATTCCCCGGAAGCCCTCTTGCTATTCGACAGTGTCCTAAATATTCCGGCATATAACAAGTCCCTCTTAAAGTACATGATTCAGGCACCGAAAGCAGTGATCCCTAGGCACTGGAAAACAGTCTCCCCCCCCCCCTCGCCTGAGGAGTGGTTTGATGAAATCGCTTTGTACCAGAGGTTGGAAGACGTCATTAGTGTCACGCCTGTAGATCTCACACGATATGTGATGATATGGGGCCCCTGGGAAACCTTTCGCTCTTCAACCGCATTCAGTGATGCGCAAATTTAACTGCCTCAACAGAGAATGTACCCTCCCCCCCCTCCTTTCCTCCCCCCTGTTCCCTTGTCCCTTGTCCGATGTCTTGTCTGTCTATCTGTTATTAGAATTCACAAACCCATCTAGTTGTGTTTGATTCATACATGACTAGTACTGTGTAATGACTAGTATGTGTCCCCACAACAATTTTGTGGACACTATACTTGAATTGTTCACACTGTTTGAATATGTGCATACCTTTATTTTGGTATGCTGACATGGAGAGCGGCGCCCAGGGAGCTCTCTGCACTTACTATTATCCCTGGGCGCCGCTCTGTTCTCCCGGTATAGGCTCCGGTATCTTCAGATTTTCAGGAGGAGCCTGCTCTTGTTCTCCTGGGTGTCTCCTTCTCCCAGGCTGTAGCGCTGGCCAATCGCAGCTGCCACTAGGAGGTGGACATTAAGCAAAAAAGTGTGAGCTCCTCCCGCCAGCTACACCCTTCCTACAGGGACTAAGCTAAAACAGTTAGTGCAAAAGCAGTAGAAGAAGCAGAAAAAAATATATGAAGAAAAACCATGTAGAACCCAGAATTGAAACAGGCCACAATGAAGGTCAAGGAAACAAGAAAATGGGTGGGAGCTGTGTCCCCCAATAAACGGAAGAGAAAAAGATTATACGATAAGTACAAAAATCTACTTTTCTCCTCTGTGTCATTGGGGAGCACAGGCATGACCCGTTCATCGTGCAGTTATATGTTCTAAAACCTTTTGTGTTGTGTATAAGTGGAACAAATAAGGGCCTATTTGCCGTTCAGCGGTGCAGTTATATGTTCTAAAGCCTTTTGTGTCATGTACAAGTGGAAAAAAAGGGCTGTTTGCTGTTCACCGATGCAGTTATATGTTCTAAAGTCCTTTCGTGGAGTGTATAATTGGAAAAAAGAAAAATATATTTGCCATTCAGTGGTGCAGTTATATGTTTTAAAGCCTTTTGTGTTGTGTATACATGGAAAAAAATAAGGGCCTATTTGCCGTTCAGCGGTGCAGTTATATGTTCTAAAGCCCTTCTGTGGAGGGTATAAGAGTAAAAAAGAAAAATATATTTGCCGTTCAGCGGTGCAGTTATATGTTCTAAAGCCTTTTGTGTCGTATATAAGTGGAAAAAGGGCCTATTTGCCGTTTAGAGGTGCACTTATACGTTCTAAAGCCTTTTGTGTTCTGAATAAGTGGCAAAAAAGGGCCGATTTGCCATTCACTGGTGTAGTTATATGTTCTAAAGCCCTTTTGTGGAGTGTATAAGTGGAAAAAAGGGCCTATTTGTTGTTCAGCTGTGCAGTTATATGTTCTAAAGCCTTTTGTGTCAAGTATAAGTGGGAAAAAAGGTCCGATTTGCCGTTCAGCTGAGCATTTATATGGTTTAAAGCCCTTTTGTGGAGTGTATAAGTGGAAAAAAATATATATATTTTCCGTTCAGCAGTGCAGTTATATGTTCTAAAGCCTTCTTGTCCTGTATAAGTGTAAACAAATAAGAACCTATTTGCCTTTCAGCGGTGCAGTTATATGTTCTAAAGTCTTTTGTGTTGTGTATAAGTGGAAAAAAAAGGGCCGATTTGCCGTTCACCGGTGCAGTTATATGTTCTAAAGGCCTTTTGTAGAGTGTATAAGTGGGAAAAAATATTTATATATATTTGCGGTTCAGCGGTGTAGTTATATGTTCTAAAGCCCTTTTGTGGAGTGTATAAGTGGACAAAAGAAAAAAATATTTGCCGTTCAGTGTTGCAGTTATATGTTATAAAGCCTTTTGTGTCGTGTATAAGTGGAAAAAAAAGGGACGATTTGACGTTCAGCAGAGCAGTTATGTTACTAAAGCCCTTTTGTAGAGTGTATAAGTGGAAAAAAGAAAAATATATTTGCCGTTCAGCAGTGAAGTTATATGTTCTAAAGCCTTTTGCGCAGTGTATAAGTGGAAAAACATAAGAGACTATTTGCCGTTCAGAGGTGTAGTTATATGTTGTAAAGGTTTTTGTGGAGTGTATAAGTGGAAATTAATAGTCGATTTGCCGTTCACCGATGCAGTTATGTATTCTAAATTCCTTCTGTGGATTGTATAAGTGGAAAAAAGATAAATATATTTGCCATTCAGCGGTGTAGTTATATGTTCTAAAGCCCTTTTGTGGAGTGTATAAGTAGAAAAAATAAAAATATATTTGCCGTTCAGGGTGCAGTTATATGTTCTAAAGCCCCTTTTTGTGTGTATTAGTAGCACAAAAAAAGTATTTGCTTTTGTGTAGCGAAGTGAGAAAATTACAGCCCTTTTTGGCATGCATTAGAGGCGGCATAAAAAGGGTTTATTAGCCGTTCTGTGGTAAAGTGAGAAAATTACAGACTTTTTTGGGGTGTTTTAATTTCCTTTTCATTTATTTATTTGATCTAACAGTATGTCAGACAGAGAAGTGCCAGGCACTGCACAGGGGAGTGGCAGAGGCCTAAATGTTTCTGGCGCAGGCACAGGTCGCAGCAGAGTAAGGGGGCTCGGCAGGAGTCGCAGTGAGAGGCCTGAGTTCCCGTTGTCCTCTAGTGGTCGTGTCTTGACCAGCAACCCAGCAGTTCTTAAATGTTTGACTCGGTCTTCCACTTCGTTCCAAGTGCCATCAGACACCCCCAGCCAAGAGTCGGTGGGTTAGTCAGACACAACCCTTAGTTGGCATGACCCAAAGCAGGCCTTGTGTCCTCACCTCTCCTCATCCTGACTCTGTCCTTTTCTATTCCCTCAGCCATAGAAATATTATATGCTGTCGGCTCAGCCCCACTATACAGAGAGGACGAGCTACTAGAGGACAGTTAGCAGCTACTGGCCAGCCAAGATGTGGAGGAGACATCCGCCGCTTCCTCCGCTAGGTGGGTAAGTAGTGATGAGGAGAGTGACGTGGGAGCTGGTGTTGCGAGTGGTGAGGCTCCTGACCCATAGATCGTTGAGGACATCAGTGACGTGCAGACGGTACTCGATGATGATGATGCAGCTGATCGCACTTGGGAGCCTGGTGAATTAGGGGCTTCATCATGATCGGGAGAAGAGGGTGGCAGCTTGCCCGTGAAGCATCGGCGGAGCCAGCAAGTCCCTAGCATGACCGGGAGTCAGCAGGGTGGCAGCCAGGGGCGTAACTACCATAGCAGCAGACCATGCGGCTGCTATGGGGCCCAAGGCAATAGGGGGTCTATTTGGGATCCTTCCCTCATCTACTGGGGGTGAAAACTTGGTCAGGAGTCTACACTCTAAAGGAACAACTTTTCCAGGGAGGTGGCACTTTGCAGGAGCCTACCTGCCTGGAATGTAGTGGCGCACAGGTTCATGGAAGCAGAGGAGGTAGCAGTCAGTCAGTGCGTAGTGTTGGGGGTAAAATCACCTACTCGGTGGTGTGGCAGTTTTTTGTTAAGCCGCCAGAGGAGGTGAACATGGCCATATGTAGAATCTGTGGGCAGAAAGTGAAGCGTGGCCAGGGTGCCCTGTGTCAACATATGCAGCATCACCATAAAGTGGCCTGGGAGAACCGTGGCTCCGATGTGGTGGTCCAGCTTGCCGCAGCAACCGGTGCATCACCCAGTGGCAAGCACCCGGTTTCAGCCAGTCAAGGCTCCACCACCTCAGCCGAAGGGAGCTGTCTGTCCTTCCCATCATCTGATGGTCCTGATGCTCCTGCTCCTCCTACTCCTTGTCCGTCAGCAATCAATCACTGAAGCGATTGCCAAGAGACAACAGTATGCGTGCACTCATCTAATGGCGCAGAAGCTGACGGTGCTCCTGTCCAAGTTGCTGGTGCTGTAGTCCCTCCCTTTCCAAGTGGTAGACTCTGCACCTTTCAGAGAACTGATGGCTTGTGCCGAGCCAAGGTGGAGAGTCCCAAGCCATAATTTATTTCCCAAAAAGGCAATATCAGCGCTGCACACACATGTAGAACAGAAGGAGGGCCAGTCCTTGAGCCTGTCGGTGTCGGCTAAAGTTCACAGCAGCGCCGACGTGTGGAGCTGTAACTACAGTCAGGAACAATACATGTCAAAATCGGAACCATGGTGACCGACAATGGGAAGAACATGGTGTCGGCGATGCGTCAAGGAGGGCTGAGCCTTGTGTCCTGCATGGCAGAAGTGTTCAATCTATTTGTCAAGCGGTTCCTGAAGTCTTCCACCCATCTGCAAGACATGCTAAAAATGGCCAGGAAACTTTGCATGCACTTCAGCCACTTCAGCCTCGTACAACGCAAAGCACACCCTCCTTGAGTTGCAGCGGCAGAACGGCATCCCCCAACATAGGCTGATATGCAACGTTTCCACCCATTGGAATTTCACCCACCATATGCTGGACCGACTATACGAACAGAAAAAGGCTATAAACAATTTATTGATGATCCAAACAGATAGGAGTACTCATCTGTATAACTTTGATGTCAGCCAGTGGCAGCTCATGCATGACACCTGCCATTTGCTCAGGCTCTTTGAGGATGCCACGTTATTTGTCAGTCGCCAGGACTACGGGATGAACAACGTCATTCCACTGCTTCATGTCCTAGAACAGGTGCTGGTAAATCTGGCTAGTCAGGGGACTGGAGACGTGGCCACATGAGCCTTGTGGGGGCTGAACTGGAGGAGGAGGAGGACATTGGAGCACAAGCAATGTGTAGGTGGTTTTTACACACAGATGACAGGAGAGGAGGAGCAGGAGCAGAGAGGGGAACTACAGGGCTATGAGGAAGACAAGGCCGACACAGTGGAGATGGAGGCAGGGAGTCCATCCGAGTCACTTTCACAAATGGCCCTATGTATGCTCACTTACTTGCATTCGGCAGAGGGATGACTTCTGGCTCTTCACCTTGTTGGACTCTCGCTACCGGTCCAAAATGGGTGCCTTTTTTACACCCGCTGAGAGGGAGGACAAACTGAACTACTATAGAGACATCCTATGTAGTGAGTTGGCCGCTGCCTATCTGTGCCATCGTCCATCCTCTTACAGATCTGACCGGGGGGGCCCTCTGCACTCAAGTTCCTCTGCAATGGCTGCTGTGGAAGGTGTCACAACCAGACAGCTGAGAAGCTCTGACAGAAGCCTTTCAGAACCTCCTCCTTGAGTTTTCTTTGTTTTGAATTTCAGTTCCTCATCTCGTTAGCCTCTCTCAGCTGTCATGTAGTTGGACTGATTGCATCCCTTTAAATTCCTCCCCATAATGCATTAGTGTGCGGCTTATACAACTTCCTGGGGTGTGTGTGCATGCTGATCCTATTTTCCATCCTTCTACAAGATAAGTGCTGTACATTTATTTGTGATTTTCTGTTTGCTGGATCCCAGGTGACCCTGACTCCCTCCGTGTCTAGTGTAGGGAGCCGGTGGTCGTGTCCCCTCACTATTGTAGGGTGTTCAGGTGGTATATAGTCGAGGTATGTGGATATGCGATCATCCACCATTGGGATTTTCGCATAGGCTGAGCAGACAGGGAGAGTGCCAGGTCTTGTGCAGGGGTCTCCCTTTTGTTCCTTAGTTTTGGATCCAGTGAGTCATATATTCATTTTGCATTGTCTTGTTTCCTGTACACCTTCCGTGACAGAAGGGTGGGGGGGGGGGGATAGGAGCAGTCCCAGCTCCATCAGCAGCAACTTGAGTATAGAGTTGCTGATGAGCAGCTTTCTTCACCCGCCTAGTGAAGAAACTACTCACCAGCAGCAGCTAGACCTGGAGCAGGACCTGAACCAACAGGTGGTGGCATACTTGCACAGTACCCTTCCACTCCACATTGAAGATTCGCTGGACTAGTGGGCAGCCAAGCTGGATTTGTGGCTGCAACTAGCAGAGTTTTCCCTGGAAAAAACTGTACAGCCAGTAGTGTGGCATCAGAGCCATAGTTACCCCAAGAAGAACTCACCTGTAATGTGGAGAGACTATGCTTTATCAAGATAAATCAGGCATGTATCAGCCAGGATTTCCATCCACCAATGCCTGATGTATGAGACTAGATAATCGATGGTGCCACACTAACACTTTGACAAAAGAGACCAGTTTCTTCTTGCTACTTGTCTCAGCTACTATTCTGATTCTGCCACCCGCCTGATGCCACATATCTGATGCCAAGTGCTCCTTCTTTCACCCACCATCTTCAGCTGGTACTCGTATTGCCACGCACCTCCCCACTCTGTCACCGGGTCACTTTGTGGTCTCCTGATGCTGCTGCCACCTCCTCACTATGTCACCTTGCCATTCTGTGGTCTCCTGATGCTGCTGCCACCTCCACACTGTCAACTTGCAACTCTGTGTTCTTCTGATTCTGCTGTCACCTCCACACTATGTCACGTTGCTACTCTGTCGTCTCCTGATGCTGCTGTCACCTCCACACTATGTCACCTTGCTACTCTGTGGTCTCCTGATGCTGCTGCCACCTCCACACTATGTCACCTTGCCACTCTGTAGTCTCCTAATGCTGCTGTCACCTCTGCACTTTGTCACCTTGCCACTCTGTGGTCTCTTGATTCTGCTGTCACCTCCACACTATGTCACCTTGCCACTCTGTGGTCTCCTGATGCTGCTGCCACCTCCACACTATGTCACCTTGCCACTCTGTGGTCTCCTGATGCTGCTGTCACCTCCACACTATGTCACCTTGCCACTCTGTGGTCTCCTAATTCTGCTGCTGCCACCTCCACACTCTCATTGTGCCACTCTGTGGCTTCCTGATGCTGCTGCCACTTTCACACTGTCATTGTGCCACTCTGTAGCCTCCTCCTGATGCTGTTGCTACCTCCAGACCTCACCACTATGTCATAGGAGGATGCGGCTGCTATCAGCAAGTAGCCGCCCTACTTGCTGGTAGACAGGTAATTAGCATATTATAAAAGTATGTTTTTAGCAGAATCTACTGAACCTAAATGATTAATTACATTATGTATGGATAAATCGCAGTATGGGGATTATAAGTACCAAAAAAAAAAAAAACTGTTTAGTGGGGTGACAGAAGCCCTTTAAAAGTAGGCAAGGTTATAGAGCAGCAGGAAATGCTAGCAGAATTCGTAGGGAGAGGCATTACCAGTAGAAAGAGGGAAGTGCTAATGCCGCTCTACAGAGCACTTGTGAGACCTCATTTGGAGTATTGTGCGCAGTACTAGAGACCATATCTCCAGAAGGATATTGATACTTTGGAGAGAGTTCAGAGAGGAGCTACTAAACAAGTACATGGATTGCAGGATAAAACTTACCAGGAAATATTAAAGGACCTTAACATGTATAGCTTGGAAGAAAGACGAGATAGAGGGGATATGATAGAAACTTTTAAATACATAAAGGGAATCAACAAGGTAAAAGAGGAGAGAATATTTAAAAGAAGAAATACTGCTACAAGAGGACATAGTTTTAAATTAGAGGGGCAAAGGTTTAAAAGTAATATCAGGAAGTATTACTTTAGTGAGAGAGTAGTGGATGCATGGAATAGCCTTCCTGCAGAAATGGTAGCTGCAAATACAGAGAAGGAGTTTAAGCATGCATGGGATAGGCAGAAGGCCATCCCTTATATAAGATAGGGCCAAGGGCTATTCATAGTATTCAGTATATTGGGCAGACTAGGTGGGCCAAATTGTTCTTATCTGCCAACACATTCTATGTTTCTATGTTTCTGATCTGTCGGAAGGAAGGAAAAATGAGACGCACAACGGATCCTGTCTGTGTAGCAGCTGTAAGGCCTGTATGGTACCATCAAAATTGGCATTTGGTAGCCAAAAGCAGGAGTGGGTACAAAACACAGAAGACATCCGAAATATTCCATTTACGTGTAATCTCTGTTTTGGATCCACTCCTGTTTTTTTGGGCATTAGCAATACTGATGGATTACTGACCAAATGCTGAGCAAGTGAAGGCGTATGCTCAACAGACAGGATCTTTTTATTGGGGGTTATTGTTCTGATGGATAAGAGGAAGGGCAAAATGATTAGTGACGTCATCACAAACTTACTGCTGACACCCTCTCCACTCTCCTGGGAGGCTCTACCTGTATAAGCGTTTAATAGAACAGGTTCTGTAGACATCTACAGTACAGACCAAAAGTTTTCTTTATTTTTATGACTATGAAAATTGTAGATTCACACTGAAGGCATCAAAACTATGAATTAACACGTGGAATTATATACATAACAAAAAAGTGTGAAACAACTGAAAATATGTCATATTCTATGTTCTTCAAAGTAGCCACCTTTTCCTTTGATTACTGCTTTGCACACTCTTGGCATTCTCTTGATGAGCTTCAAGAGGTAGTCACCTGAAATGGTCTTCCAACAGTCTTGAAGGAGTTCCCAGAAATGCTTAGCACTTGTTGGCCCTTTTGCCTTCACTCTGCGGTCCAGCTCACCCCAAACCATCTTGATTGGGTTCAGGTCCGGTGACTGTGGAGGCCAGGTCATCTGGCGCAGCACCCCATCACTCTCCTTCATGGTCAAATAGCCCTTACACAGCCTGGAGGTGTGTTTGGGGTCATTGTCCTATTGAAACATAAATGATGGTCCAACTAAACGCAAACCGGATGGAATAGCATGCCGCTGCAAGATGCTGTGGTAGCCATGCTGGTTCAGTATGCCTTCAATTTTGAATAAATCCCCAACAGTATCACCAGCAAAAAAAACAACAACACACCATCACACCTCCGCCTCCATGCTTCACGGTAGGGAACCAGGCATGTAGAGTCCATCCGTTCACCTTTTCTGCGTCGCACAAAGACATGGTGGTTGGAACCAAAGATCTCAAATTTGGACTCATCAGACCAAAGCACAGATTTCCACTGGTCTAATGTCCATTCCTTGTGTTCTTTAGCCCAAACAAGTCTCTTCTGCTTGTTGCCTGTCCTTAGCAGTGGTTTCCTAGCAGACATTCTACCATGAAGGCCTGATTCACACAGTCTCCTCTTAACAGTTGTTCTAGAGATGTGTCTGCTGCTAGAACTCTGTGTGGCATTGACCTGGTCTCTAATCTGAGCTGCTGTTAACCTGCGATTTCTGAGGCTGGTGAACTGGTGAACTTATCCTCCGCAGCAGAGGTGACTCTTGGTCTTCCTTTCCTGGGGGCGGTCCGCATGTGAGCCAGTTTCTTTGTAGCGCTTGATGGTTTTTGTGACTGCACTTGGGGACACTTTAAAAGTTTTCCCAATTTTTCGGACTGACTGACCTTCAAAAGTAATGATGGCCACTCGTTTTTATTTACTTAGCTGCTTTTTTCTCGCCATAATACAAATTCTAACAGTCTATTCAGTAGGGCTATCAGCTGTGTATCCACCTGACTTCTCCACAACGCAACTGATGGTCCCAACCCCATTTAGAAGGCAAGAAATCCCACTTATTAAACCTGACAGGGCACACCTGTGAAGTGAAAACCATTTCAGGTGACTACCTCTTGAAGCTCATCAAGAGAATGCCAAGAGTGTGCGGGCATGCTGGGAGTTGTAGTTTTGCAACAGCTGGAGGCACACTGGTTGGGAAACACTGCTTTAGGTGTTTCACAAGAATTAAAGGAAAATGTAGATGAAATTTCTGAATTTCACTTTTTGGGCAGATTTTCCATTTTAATCCATTTTTTCCAGTAACAAAGCAAGGGTGTACAGCCAAACAAAACTAAATATAAATTGCCCTGATTCTGTAGTTTACAGAAACACCCCATACGTGGTCGTAAACTGCTGTATGGGCACACGGCAGGGCGCAGAAGAAAGGAATGCCAAATGGTTTTTGAAAGGCAGATTTCATTGGGATAATTCTAAGTTGCCATGTAACATTTGAAGCCCCCTGATGCACCCCTAGAGTAGAAACTCCAAAAAAGTCACCCTATTTTGGAAAATACACTCCTCATGCTATTCACAACTGATTTTAAAAACTTTGATAACCCTTTAGGCGTTCCACAAGAATTAAAGGAAAATGTAGATGAAATTTCAGAATTTCACTTTTTGGCAGATTTCCCATTTTAATAATTTTTTCCAGTAACAAAGCAAGGGTTAACAGCCAAACAAAACTCTATATTTATTGCCCTGATTCTGTAGTTTACAAAAACACCCCATATGTGGTCGTAAACTGCTGTATGGGCACACGGCAGGGTGCAGAAGAAAGGAACGCAATATGGTTTTTGAAAGTCAGATTTCACTGGGATAAGTTGCCATGTCACATTTGAAGACCCCCTGATGCACCCCCAGAGTAGAAACTCCAAAAAAGTTACCCCATTTTGGAAAATACGGGATAAGGTGGCAGTTCTGTTGGTACTATTTTAGGGTACATATGATTTTTGGTTGATCTATATTACACTTTTTGTGAGGCAAGGTAACAAAAAATAGCTGTTTTGGCACCGTTTTTATTTTTTGTTATTTAGGCTACTTTCACACTTGCGGCAGTGTGATCCGACAGGCAGTTCCGTCGTCGGAACTGCCTGCCGGATCCGCCAATCTGGATGTGACTGAAAGCATTTGTGACATGCATCCGTATGCGGATGAGTCTCACAAATGCATTGCAAGACGGATCCATTTCCCCGCTTGTCATGCAGACAGACAGATCCGTCTTGTATTTTTTTTTACATTTTTACCGGTCTGCACATGCACAGACCGGAAGGACGGATCGGGCATTCCGGTATTTTGAATACTAATACAATCCTATGGGGAAAAATACCGGATCCTGCATTCAGGCAAGTCTTCCGGTTTTTTTCGCCGGAGATAAAACTGTAGCATGCTAACGGTTTTCTCTTTTGCCTGATCAGTTAAAATGACTGAACGGAAGACATCCTTATGCATCCTGAACGGATTACTTTCTATTCAGAATGCATGGGGATATACCTGATCAGTTATTTTCCGGCATTGAACCCTTTTGACAGAACTCAGTGATGGAAAAGAAAAACGCTAGTGTGAAAGTACCCTAATTACAATGTTCATCTGGCAGGTTAGATCATGTGCTATTTTTATAGAGCAGGTTGTTATGGACACAACAATACCAAAAATGACTGACTTTTATGGGGTTGTTTGTTTCAGTTTTACATAATAAAGCATGTCTCCACATTCTGAAAGCCACATTTTTTTTTTTTTTGGGGCGACTGTCTAATGTAGGGTATGCCCAAAAAGGTCGGCACTGCTCGAATAGTTTTGCGGTATCATTTTCACCAAAAGGGGCATATCATATCACAACTACGCTATCAGGTCATAGAAAGCTTCTCATTACCTCGACGTGGTGACAGAAATAAATTGCTTTTAAAAAGAGAGGCATATTGGATCCATCAATTACAAACCATGGATCCGAAAGGCCTAAATCGAGATTACAATGTTAGTGGTTTCATATGATGCGACTATCTGTAACCATGTTTCTTTATTTTTTGTTTGTTTCTTTTTTCTATAGCGAAACTAGATGTTTCGGAAAATACACTTCACCTGTGGGATTGTGTTGATTTACTTATACTCCGTCGAAATTCAGCTTTGGGAGGAGTCTAATGAAATAATGTGATGTAATTTCCTTTGTACTTATTTGTATATATATCAGGGCTAGTGGTAAGATGTATACACACAGTCTGATGAAAGCACTGAGTTGAGTTTGAAATGCGTCATTATGATGTAATATGTGAATAAATTCGCAAGATTATTCAACAGTGCGAGTGCCGGTCTTGTTCTTCACGAATTGTCTAATGTAGGGGCTCATTTTTTTCAGTATGAGAGTATGGTTTGATTGGTGCTATTTTAGGGTGGCTATGACTTTTTATGGTGTTCATCTGAAGGGTTAGGTCGCGTCTTCATCTGGATAGCGGTCACGCCGGGACTCCTGCATATCAGCCTCTCCAGCCCTCCACTAATAGGACACCTTCATCTACCAGAGTGGGCCACTCACCAATGGAGACATATCCACCTCCTCTTGGACACGCAAGTTTTTGTTTTTGTACATTGTCATTATACAATAGCCACTTGGTCCACAACAGGGTTATAAAGCCGCCATATTAGTACTTATAGAGAAGAGCACCTTATAATGACTAATACAATATGTTAATATATTGTCAGTACAAAAATTGGGACTTTACTATCAATGCAGCTAGATGGGATAGGGGAATTCTTATATATTAATGTACCTAACCATTCCAGCCCTATATTGTATCCAGAAGAGACCGTTGTTATATGCTGGTAGACTCTCAAGTACTATTGTACTTAACTTTCTAGCTCTATCTATATTTAGAAGAGATCGTTATCACTTGCTACACCAGCATTGCTGTCCATCAATATTCCGACAAATCTATTTAATGAAGGAGAGGATATGTGGCACTATAGTGACTATTCTTCCACTATTTGTGTGATTAGATGTATATCATCACCTTTCTAGTTATACTGTTTGGCATACCTCCTGCCTCTCTCTATAACTGGAGTCTCGTATGTTATATTTCTAAATAAATAATTATTTATAATTAAGTGACCGATGCATCAAGCTACACTTAACCATATTGTAGTCACTTAATTAGTATCTTTTTCTTTGCTATTTTGCTGTCTTTGTGTTTTGGTGTTATACACCCGTGTGCTATTTTGGTTTTTGTCCCCTGAGGAGCCCAATATCAACAGGGCGAAACGCGTAGGAACGTTCTATACAAACATGTCATAATCACACACTGTCTTTGTCATTTTTTACCCCCACCATATGGGGGATGGGGTGTTATATGTACAAATAAAGCATTTCTTATTTTTGGCACACCTGTAGACTAGTACTGGCCTCCAGATAGGATCATTATCATCTGTCACCTGTATCAGGGTCCTCCAGGGTACTACAGGAGGTACGAGATACGGGATCCGAGATACGGCCATTCCGTTTTCAGGCAGGGCCACAATTGTAGGGGAATACATTAGGGATATTGCCCCTATATATTATTCACTTGATCTCCTACAACTAAGAAGACAAGTGAGATAGATTTCTATTTGCTTTATCTTTTTTTGTTTGTGTATTTGTTATACTATATGGGTCGTAAATTTTAAATATAAATATTAAAAGTGAAGCTTTAGAATTAATGGTTATCCTGTGACACCCGTTTGTAATTTGACCTAATTCTATTATAGTCCCTTGAACAGGGTTTTTTGTTCAGTCTGTGAATCCCCTATATTTGTATATAGCAGGGTCTTACGGACGCAGCAATACCTAATGTATACTCTTTTTATTTTATTTAAGTTTTACACAATAACAGCATTTTTGAAAAAATCATGTTTTAGTATCTCCATAGTCTGAGAGTCATATTTTTATTTATTTTTTAATAGTCCCTCAAAACGTGTAGGGTACTTATCGGCGCTGCAGATCCACCGCGTGAAGTGGGTCAAGTTCACATAGAGTTCGAGCGAATAGGTAATGGTGGTCACCCTGCCCAGTACATTGAGGTCCGTCTGGTCAAAAGTATAACGGACCGAAGAAAGTGAATTATAAAACCAAATGGTGGTTCCTCGTGTAGCACTCGACCTAGGTTTCACCAGTCAGCCAGTCAGCTTCGTCAGGGGTGATAATACCACCCCTTTCAGGTGTGGTACTTAAGAGTAGTGCATAAAGCACGCCCCCTTTTTTTGAGGTTACAACATATTCTTTAAAAACTATACAAATCTTTTCCAGCAATAACATACAATACAAAAATCCATATAATCAGCATAAACAAAATCACTCGAAGATAAAATGGGACAATATACTGCATCCCTTTTCTTATTAAATCGCAGGAATTAAATCTCTCCTCCTTTCAATTCCATTTCACTTTCTTCGGTTTGGATCTCCTCTGGTGCATCGACCCTTGAATTTTATTGTGTGGCTGCATTGTGAAAAGCTTAGAAATCTGATATACCTTTGACCCACTATTTTGGGTTGCGTATGACTTTTTGATCACTTGCTATTACACTTTTTGTTATGTAAGGTGACAAAAAAAAGGCTTTTTTGACACTGTTTTTATTTTATCTTTTTTACGGTGTTCATCTGAGGGGTTAGGTCATATGGTATTTTTTATAAAGCAGGTTGTTAAGGATGTGGCGATACCTAATACCTACTTTTTTTTACATTTAACACAATAAAAAAAATCATGTTTTAGTGTCTCCATAGTCTGAGCCATAGTTTATTTTAATTTTTGGGGCAATTGTCTTAGGTAGGGGCTAATTTTTTGCAGGATGAGGTGACTGTTAGATAGGTACTATTTTGGGGGCATACGTCTTTTTGATCGCTTGGTGTTGCACTTTTAGTGATGTAAGGTGACAAACAAATGTTTTTCTAGCACAGTTCTTATTTTTATTTTTTTATGGTGTTAACCTGAGGGGTTAGGTCATATGATATTTTTATAGAGCCGGTCAATACAGACGCGGCGATGCCTAATATGTCTACTTTTTTTTTTTTTTACCTTAAAATTACTTTCTTTTGGGAAAAGGACACTTTTTTTACTTGAAACTTTTAATTTTTTTTCAAAACTTTTTTTACTTTCTTTTTTGTCCCAATCTGGGACTTCAACTTCTGGGGGTCTGAACCCCTTTACAATGCATCACAATACTTCTGTATTGCAATGCATTGGCTTTAACCGCCTCCGGACCGCCTAACGCAGATGTGCGGTCCGGAGGCGGCAGCCCTGCGCAGAGTGACGCATATACGCGTCATCTCGCGAGGGCCGGGATTTCCTTACCTTCCGCTCACAGGAACAGAAGGTAAGCGAGTGGATCTCCAGCCTGCCAGCGGCGATCGCTCGCTGGCAGGCTGGAGATCTGATTTTTTTTTAACCCCTAACAGGTATATTAGACGCTGTTTTGATAACAGCGTCTAATATACCTGCTACCTGGTCCTCTGGTGGTCCCTTTTGTTAGGATCGACCACCAGAGGACTCAGGTAGGTCAGTAAAGTCGCACCAAACATCACACTACACTACACCCCCCCCGTCACTTATTAACCCCTTATGAACCCATGATCACCCCATATAAACTCCCTGATCACCCCCCTGTCATTGATCACCCCCCTGTCATTGATCACCCCCCTGTCAGGCTCCGTTCAGACGTCCGTATGATTTTTACGGATCCACGGATACATGGATCGGATCCGCAAAACACATGCGGACGTCTGAATGGAGCCTTACAGGGGGGTGATCAATGACAGGCGGGTGATCACCCATATACACTCCCTGATCACCCCCTGTCATTGATCACCCACCTGTCATTGATCACCCCCCTGTAAGGCTCCATTCAGACGTCCGCATGTGTTTTGCGGATCCGATCCATGTATCCATGGATCCGTAAAAATCATACGGACGTCTGAATGGAGCCTTACAGGGGGGTGATCAATGACAGGGGGGTGATCACCCATATACACTCCCTGATCACCCCCTGTCATTGATCACCCCCCTGTAAGGCTCCATTCAGACGTCCGTATGATTTTTACGGATCCATGGATCGGATCCGCAAAACACATGCGGACGTCTGAATGGAGCCTTACAGGGGGGTGATCAATGACAGGGGGGTGATCAATGACAGGGGGTGATCACCCATATACACTCCCTGATCACCGCATGTCATTGATCACCCCCCTGTCATTGATCCCCCCCCCTGTAAGGCTCCATTCAGACGTCCGCATGTGTTTTGCGGATCCGATCCATGTATCCATGGATCCGTAAAAATCATACGGACGTCTAAATGGAGCCTTACAGGGGGGTGATAACCCATATACAGGGAGTGCAGAATTATTAGGCAAGTTGTATTTTTGAGGATTAATTTTATTATTGAACAACAACCATGTTCTCAATGAACCCAAAAAACTCATTAATATCAAAGCTGAATATTTTTGGAAGTAGTTTTTAGTTTGTTTTTAGTTTTAGCTATATTAGGAGGATATCTGTGTGTGCAGGTGACTATTACTGTGCATAATTATTAGGCAACTTAACAAAAAACAAATATATACCCATTTCAATTATTTATTTTTACCAGTGAAACCAATATAACATCTCAACATTCACAAATATACATTTCTGACATTCAAAAACAAATCAGTGACCAATATAGCCACCTTTTTTGCAAGGACACTCAAAAGCCTGCCATCCATGGATTCTGTCAGTGTTTTGATCTGTTCACCATCAACATTGCGTGCAGCAGCAACCACAGCCTCCCAGACACTGTTCAGAGAGGTGGACTGTTTTCCCTCCTTGTAAATCTCACATTTGATGATGGACCACAGGTTCTCAATGGGGTTCAGATCAGGTGAACAAGGAGGCCATGTCATTAGATTTTTTTCTTTTATACCCTTTCTTGCCAGCCACGTTGTGGAGTACTTGGACGCGTGTGATGGAGCATTGTCCTGCATGAAAATTGCATGATTTTCCTATTTCATGACGTAAAGTCATGATTTTATTAAAGACACGGAGGCGAGTATTGCTTTTCTCCTTCTTTACTGAAACCAACAGCAGCAAAGAATTAGCATAAAAAATTAGGGACAACCCCCAACAATCCCTCCCAATAGATAGTCCATAAATAGGTCCTCCTCTGAGATCTCATCCTCTTTCTTTGATGTGGACCACCTGAAAACCGACCGAACAGCACACCGAAACTTCAACCTGGCATACGACCCGAGAACTGGAGCCGAAGTTCAACCGAAAAACCAAATCCAACTGGTTCCAAAACTGCTTGGCAACCCCGCAAGGTAGGCAGGTACGTATCGGGAGTCAACCTATGGAAAGAAAAAATATAAAATAATAGGAGGAAGCTTCCGAATCGAAAGACTTACCAGATATGAGGGAGAACCATAGCGGTCACAGGTAACCCAATAAATAGATACTAGTATAAATAACACAAGACATCACGTAATGCAAACATCTGGTAATTAGCTATAACACATAAGCGAAACAACAGGGAGGGAACAAAAGAAGGGGGGGCAATACTCGCCTCCGTGTCTTTAATAAAATCATGACTTTACGTCATGAAATAGGAAAATCATGCAATTTTATAACAAGACACGGAGGCTTCGTATTGCAAGTTTAAAGCGACGAAATCACCGCAGAAAAGGCATGTGGAGGTGGCCTGAAATAAAACTCTCTAAACGTAGAAGCCCTAGACCAATCAGCTAGACGTAAAACATCCTCCAGACGAGCACCCGCCTTGGTCATGGAGGTAGCCGAAGCTCCCCTCACCGAATGAGCCGTGAAAATCGATGTATCGACTCCGGCCAGAGAAAGAATCCACTTGACCCATCGGGAAAGAGTGACACTAGCAACCGGAAGGAAAGGCTTGCGAAAAGAAATGAACAACTGCGGGTTAGAAGGGGCACGCAAGGGGGTGGTGCGATCCAAGTATTCCTTTAAACATTGTACAGGGCAAAGAGCTGGATTCTCAGGAAAGGCCAGGTAAGAAACCGATTGAATATTAGTTTTTGTGCGGCGAGAAATATTAAATAAGACACCGCTAGGAATAAAAGAGAGAGCATCGAAGTCCAAAGCTCTAACATCAGAAACCCTCTTGCATGAGATCAAACACAGCAGTGTGACCAGTTTCGCCGAGAGTTGCCGGAGAGACAAAAGAGAGTTGAGGGGCCAGCCAGAGAAAAATTGAAGAACCAACGTAACATCCCAAGAACTAGAGAAACGTGGCCTAGGTGGGCGAGATAACCGAGAACCCCTTAGAAGACGACACACCCAAGGATGTTGCCCCGCCGGGCAACCGGCAAAACCTTGGTGCCGAGAAGATATGGCTGAACGAAAAAGATTAATGGACCTATAAGCTTTGCCTTCGTCGTAAAGTGATGTCAAAAACTCAATCATGTCAGTTACAGGAGCTGAAGAGGGATCCAGACTCCGCCCCATGCACCAGCCAGACCAACGATTCCAGGCGGATTGGTACGCTCGTCGGGTGCCAGGGGCCCATGCGCTCTCCAGAAGGGCACGAGCCGATCCCGATAAGCCTGTGACGCCCCAGCGTTCCCTGAGACTCTGCACCCGAGTAGGCGAAGAGACTCGTCCGTCACTAGCGGGTGGAGCTGATCCAGAGGGCCGCGAAGAAGATCCGGGGACGATGGAAGAAGACGGGGGTCCTCCACCAACAGCTCCAGGAGTTGAGGGAACCATGACTGGGCCTGCCAGAAGGGAACTATGAGCACCAAGTCCGCGAGCTGGCGACGGACCTGAGATAGCACTCGAGGAATGAGCGCAAAAGGGGGGAATGCGTAAGTCAGTTGACCCGACCAATCCTGAAGAAGGGCGTCCACGGCCACCGACAGAGGGTCCGGCCTCCAACTGTAGAAACGCGGGAGCTGGGCGTTCCATCGTGAAGCAAAAAGATCCATAGAGAGAGGTCCCCAAAGCGATGCGATGGATGAGAATACCGCCGGATCTAACTTCCAGTCGCTGAAGTCCGATGAGTGACGAGAACTCCAGTCCGCGAAAGTGTTGTGTAGTCCTGGGATGTATTCCGCAACTACCGTGAAGCCTTTGTCCAGGCAAAAGGACCAGAAGTCCTTCGCTAGATGGGAAAGGACTGACGAGTGGGTACCTCCCATGGCGTTGACATATCGTACGGCCGACACATTGTCCATCCTGAGCCTGATACACGCCGAGATCCTGTCGCTGGTGAAACTGCGGATGGCGAAGGAGCCCGCCAACAGCTCCAGAGCGTTTATGTGGAGGTGAGACTCGTTGCCTGACCACGGTCCTCCGGTGGAAACCCCGTTGCAGTATGCACCCCAGCCGAGAAGACTGGCATCCGACTCCACAATCAGATCCGGCTGAGGACCCACGATGGCCTTGCCATTCCACGCGTCGAGATTGGAGATCCACCACGTGAGCTCGTCTCTTGTCTCGCGATCCAACGACACCATGTCCGCATAAGACGCACCTGCTTGTAAATGGGCGATCTTCAGTCTCTGCAATGCCCGGTAATAGAGGGGAGCCGGGAAAATCGCCTGAATCGATGAGGATAGAAGGCCAATGACGCGCGCCAGGTGACGCAGGGACAACTGAGGGAGTCTCAGGACGTGACGAAGTTCCTTGCGTATAGACCTGATTTTGGCTCCAGGGAGGCATAGGGTCTGCTCGGTGGAGTTCACCACAAAACCCAGGAACTCCATTGATCTCGACGGATGAAGGCAGGATTTCTCGGTGTTGATGACGAATCCAAGACCTGTAATAAGAGAGATGGCAGTCCGTAGGTGAGTTAACAGTTCCGATGGGGATTGAGCCATAAAGAGGATATCGTCCAGGTAAATCACTAGACGGATACCCTGGCTGCGCAGGCGAGCCACCACTGGTCTCATTAACTTGGTGAAACACCAGGGGGCTGACGACAGGCCAAACGGGAGGCAGGTGAATTGCCATAGAAGATCGTGCCAGTAAAATTGGAGGAGTGACCTGGACTGTGGAGACACTGGGACCGTCAGATAAGCGTCCTTCAGGTCCAGTTTGACCATCCAGTCGCCTGGCAGTAAGAGGTCCCTGAGCAGGTGGATTCCTTCCATTTTGAAGTGGCGGTAACACACAAACCTGTTCAGATTCCGTAAGTTTATCACCGGACGGAACTGACCGCCTTTCTTCTCCACTAAAAACATATTGCTGACCACCCCCAAGGAGTGAGGAGGCGCTCTCTCTATTGCTCTTTTGTCCGCCAGGGCATGCAGTTCCCGGTCTAAGCAAGACTGGGCCGATCTCGAGAGTATCAGCGGATGAGGATGTGGCAGCGACAGGTGAGAAACCACAAGGTCGATTCGAAACCCTTGGATCGTGGCCAGAACCCACGGATCGGAGGTAACCCGATTCCAATCGGCCAAAAAATGTTGGAGTCTGCCCCCGATGTAATGGCTGGAAGAAACACACAGGTTTTGAGGACTTACCCAATGGACGTCTGGATCCAAGGTTGCCTCTGTATCCCCTGGAGCGAAACTGTTGACCTCTGGACGGGAAAAAGGAAGACTGTTGCCTTTGTTCCTGGAATGGTGATCTCTGGTTATAGGAGCCTCGAGCGTTTCCACGCGTCTGAAAATGGACACGGCCGGACAGTCGGCCCCTGAAACTGCCGGCCCTGCTAGAGACACGCCCGTGGAAGACCCTACGCATGGAACTCTGCGCCTTATCAAGCGCAGTAAATGCTCCTACGAATTTACCCAAATCTTTAACAAAGCTATCGCCAAACAGGAGCCCCTGAGCCTCCTTGCCCGTTTCCGTTAGGGCCATGTTAGTAAGTTTGGGCTCAATTTTCATGAGCAATGCCTTCCTACGTTCAATGGACAACGAGGTATTAACGTTTCCAATCAAACAAATGGCGCGTTGCGCCCAGCCACTAAGCTCTTCTGGGTCTATGGCCGTACCCTCAATCCTGGCGGTTTCCGCCAATTCAAATATCTTTGTCATGGGCCCTAGACTGTCCAAGAGCTTGTCCTGGCAAGCTCTAAGAGCGGAGTCTAGGCCCTTACGGGGGTTAAAACCCGACTTAGAAAGAAATTGGACCATTTTAGGGTCCACGTTGGGCGTTTCGCCCACTTTATTCGGGATTAAGGGACGGGGGCATTCAGCCTTCAGCTTATTCCTGGTCTCCTTAGAGAGAGGTTTCCGAACCCTATTCTCCAGGTATTGTGCCACATGCGGAATAGGCAACCATTCAGCCGACCTTGGGTGGTGGAGGTTGTCTGGATCAAACAGGGGTTCGCCCTGCGGATCAGTAAGGGGGTTGGATCCTGGAAGGTTAGCATCCGGAACCAAACTAGAAGGGGGGGGGGGAAGAATTCCGGTCTATTTCGTCAGCCACCCGGACCCCTTCAAGGTCCAGATCAGAGTTATACTGATCTTCATCAAAAACCTCCTCCTCAGACTCAATTTCAGAGTCGGAACTGGGTTCGGGACGAGCCCGAGCCGATTTCCAGGGGCGCGCTTTTTCCGCCTGGCGCGGGCAGGCTCTCTTGCGTGACCTATGCACGCCGTCTTTTGATGGAGCTAAGCCATCGGTACAATCAATTCTGGAGGTAGCTGGGGTAGCATCGATCAGTGGGGTGGTGACAGGGTTTTGCGCCCTAAGTGCCTGGGAAATAGATTGGGAGATCATGGAAGAAACATTTCCCATGGCATTAGCTATTGCTGCAGATATTGACTGCTGCAAATCCATCCCTTGAGGCTCAGCCTGACTGGCATTAGGAGCTGCAGGAAGTAGGGCAGGAGTAGTGGGGGGATCCCCAAGGGCAGAGGGAACATCGGCAGGGAGAGACATGATGAAGGAGTTAGTCACTCCTGGTAGAGGCAGAACAGAGCGATGGCAGCTAACTATACCAGGCAGACAGGAGCGGACAGCGACCGTGTCACACGATGAAGCGAGATGGCGCCGACTGAACCAGGGGGTGGAGGGAGCTCCGACACGCCCCTCCTACAGAAGCTGCGAAAAGGTGCGCTAAAATGGTCGCAACCGCGACCAAACCCAGCGCTGTAGCGACGCAGGGTGGAGTAAGATGGTGCCCGCGAATCTCGCGAGGCGCGTACGCCCCGCCCTCCCCCGCAACTGCCCCCCGAAATCCCGCGATGAGCGGGACCTCGGGCGGCAAGAAGCGCGAACGGCTTGACGACCGCAGGAAGATGGCGCCCGAAGTAAGTGGAAGGGGGAGGGGCGGGGGGGGAACAACCAGGATGGGAATATAGAAGACGTGCCGCAACGGCGATGCGGCGCAATGAAACACCAATGAAACAACAATGAATAAGAATGAATAACAATACAATAAGACCTGAGTGGGAAAAAATCACAATTGGACCGAAATCATAGAATAAAACCGACCGCAGGGACAATAATAGCGGTCAATAGAGTAAACCATACATATATAAGGACATAAACCCTTATAAGACCAATTAAAGGAATTAAAACAACTGTAAAACGAGAGGTACTTATCTGCTGTGGGCAGCAGCAAAGAAAGAGGATGAGATCTCAGAGGAGGACCTATTTATGGACTATCTATTGGGAGGGATTGTTGGGGGTTGTCCCTAATTTTTTATGCTAATTCTTTGCTGCTGTTGGTTTCAGTAAAGAAGGAGAAAAGCAATACGAAGCCTCCGTGTCTTGTTATAAAATCATGTTTTTCTTACCTTGCAGACTTCTTCCTGTACCACTGCTTGAAGAAGGTGTCTTCCAGAAACTGGCAGTAGGACTGGGAGTTGAGCTTGACTCCATCCTCAACCCGAAAAGGCCCCACAAGCTCATCTTTGATGATACCAGCCCAAACCAGTACTCCACCTCCACCTTGCTGGCGTCTGAGTCGGACTGGAGCTCTCTGCCCTTTACCAATCCAGCCATCTGGCCCATCAAGACTCACTCTCATTTCATCAGTCCATAAAACCTTAGAAAAATCAGTCTTGAGATATTTCTTGGCCCAGTCTTGAGGTTTCAGCTTGTGTGTCTTGTTCAGTGGTGGTCGTCTTTCAGCCTTTCTTGCCTTGGCCATGTCTCTGAGTATTGCACACCTTGTGCTTTTGGGCACTCCAGTGATGTTGCAGCTCTGAAATATGGTCAAACTGGTGGCAAGTGGCATCTTGGCAGCTGCACGCTTGACTTTTCTCAGTTCATGGGCAGTTATTTTGCGCCTTGGTTTTTCCACACGCTTCTTGCAACCCTGTTGACTATTTTGAATGAAACGCTTGATTGTTCGATGATCACGCTTCAGAAGCTTTGCAATTTTAAGAGTGCTGCATCCCTCTGCAAGATATCTCACTATTTTTGACTTTTCTGAGCCTGTCAAGTCCTTCTTTTGACCCATTTTGCCAAAGGAAAGGAAGTTGCCTAATAATTATGCACACCTGATATAGGGTGTTGATGTCATTAGACCACACCCCTTCTCATTACAGAGATGCACATCACCTAATATGCTTAACTGGTAGTAGGCTTTCGAGCCTATACAGCTTGGAGTAAGACAACATGCATAAAGAGGATGATGTGGTCAAAATACTCATTTGCCTAATAATTCTGCACGTAGTGTACACTCCCTGATCACCCCCTGTCATTGATAACCCCCCTGTAAGGCTCCATTCAGACGTCCGCATGTGTTTTGCGGATCCGATCCATGTATCCATGGATCCGTAAAAATCATACGGACGTCTGAATGGAGCCTTACAGGGGGGGTGATAAATGACAGGGGGGTGATCACCCTGATCACCCCCTGTCATTGATCACCCCCCCCTGTAAGGCTCCATTCAGACGTCCGCATGTGTTTTGCGGATCCGGTCCATGTATCCATGGATCCGTAAAAATCATACGGACGTCTGAATGGAGCCTTACAGGGGGGGTGATCAATGACAGGGGGGTGATCACCCTGATCACCCCCTGTCATTGATCACCCCCCCCTGTAAGGCTCCATTCAGACGTCCGCATGTGTTTTGCGGATCCGGTCCATGTATCCATGGATCCGTAAAAATCATACGGACGTCTGAATGGAGCCTTACAGGGGGGGTGATCAATGACAGGGGGGTGATCACCCTGATCACCCCCTGTCATTGATCACCCCCCTGTAAGGCTCCATTCAGACGTCCGCATGTGTTTTGCGGATCCGATCCATGGATCCGTAAAAATCATAAGGACGTCTGAATGGAGCCTTACAGGGGGTGATCAGGGAGTCTATATGGGTGATCACCCCCCTGTCATTGATCACCCCCCTGTCATTGATCACCCCCCTGTCATTGATCACCCCCCTCCCCCCCTGTAAGGCTCCATTCAGACATTTTTTTGGCCCAAGTTAGCGGAAATATATATATTTTTTTGTTTGTTTTTTTCTTACAAAGTCTCATATTCCACTAACTTGTGTCAAAAAATAAAATCTCACATGAACTCACCATACCTCTCACGGAATCCAAATGCGTAAACATTTTTAGACATTTATATTCTAGACTTCTTCTCACGCTTTAGGGCCCCTAAAAAGACAGGGCAGTATAAATACCCCACATGTGACCCCATTTTGTAAAGAAGACACCCCAAGGTATTCCGTGAGGGGCATATTGAGTCCATGAAAGATTGAAATTTTTGTCCTAAGTTAGCGGAAAGTGAGACTTTGTGAGAAAAAAACAAAAAAATATCAATTTCCGCTAACTTATGCAAAAAAATAATAATTTCTATGAACTCGCCATGCCCCTCATTGAATACCTTGGGGTGTCTTCTTTCCAAAGTGGGGTCACATGTGGGGTATTTATACTGCCCTGGCTTTTTAGGGGCCCGAAAGTGTGAGAAGAAGTCTGGGATCCAAATGTCTAAAAATGCCCTCCTAAAAGGAATTTGGGCACCTTTGCCCACCTTGGCTGCAAAAAAGTGTCAGACATGTGGTATCGCCGTACTCAGGAGAAGTTGGGGAATGTTTTTTGGGGTGTCATTTTACATATACCCATGCTGGGTGAGAAAAATATCTTGGTCAAATGCCAACTTTGTATAAAAAAATTGGAAAAGTTGTCTTTTGCCAAGATATTTCTCTCACCCAGCATGGGTATATGTAAAATGACACCCCAAAACACATTCCCCAACTTCTCCTGAGTACGGCCATACCAGATGTGTGACACTTTTTTGCAGCCAAGGTGGGCAAAGGGGCACATATTCCAAAGTGCACCTTTCGGATTTCGCAGGCCATTTTTTACACATTTTGATTGCAAACTACTTCTCACACATTTGGGCCCCTAAATTGCCAGGGCAGTATAACTACCCCACAAGTGACCCCATTTTGGAAAGAAGACACCCCAAGGTATTCCGTGAGGGGCATGGCGAGTTCCTAGAATTTTTTATTTTTTGTCGCAAGTTAGTGGAATATGAGACTTTGTAAGAAAAAATTTTTTTTTATAAAAATCATCATTTTCCGCTAACTTGTGACATAGTAACATAGTAACATAGTACATAAGGCCGAAAAAAGACATTTGTCCATCCAGTTCGGCCTGTTATCCCGCAAGTTGATCCAGAGGAAGACCCCTCTCTAGTAGCTATAGCCTGTAATATTATTAAGCTCCAGAAATACGTCCAGGCCCCTCTTGAATTCCTTTATTGTAACAAAAAAAAAAAAGTTCTATGAACTCACTATGCCCATCAGCGAATACCTTAGGGTGTCTACTTTCCGAAATGGGGTCATTTGTGGGGTTTTTCTGCTGTCTGGGCATTGTAGAACCTCAGGAAACATGACAGGTGCTCAGAAAGTCAGAGCTGCTTCAAAAAGCGGAAATTCACATTTTTGTACCATAGTTTGTAAACGCTATAACTTTTACACAAACCATTTTATTTTTTTTTGCCCAAACATTTTTTTTTTATCAAAGACGTGTAGAACAATAAATTTAGCGAAAAATTTATATATGGATGTCGTTTTTTTTGCAAAATTTTACAGCTGAAAGTGAAAAATGTCATTTTTTTGCAAAAAAATCGTTACATTTCGATTAATAACAAAAAAAGTAAAAATGTCAGCAGCAATGAAATACCACCAAATGAAAGCTCTATTAGTGAGAAGAAAAGGAGGAAAAATTCATTTGGGTGGTAAGTTGCATGACCGAGCGATAAACGGTGAAAGTAGTGTAGTGCAGAAGTGTAAAAAGTGGCCTGGTCATGAAGGGGGTTTTAGCTAGCGGGGTTGAAGTGGTCAAGAGGTTGTCTGGGTTCAGAGCGCGCCCATCAGTGCCGGTGACATCAGGCTTTCTGGCTGCCCCATGGAGAGCCTGATTCGTCACGGGAACTCCTGAAAATGCCTTCGCCCTGCGTGATTTAGCACAGGGCAAAGGAAAGAATCGGAGCATGAACTGCTCCGATGCTCAAGTCAGGGGTCTGCCTGAAAATGGAGGTATGTCCGGGTTCAGCTCTGAACCCGGACAACCCCTTTAAGTGTATTACACACTGTAATATACTTACAGCTTCCCGCCTGTAAGATCCAGGGGGCTGGATCTCACAGACTGTCACAGAAGGCAGCCACAATACCTATGGAAGGTATCGGGGGGCCTTCCCTGCCATCGGGTCCCCGTCACAGCAGCACGGGGACCCGATGGCCACCCCGCACCCGGCAGGATCCCGCTTGTGCCGCGGCAGTGCGAGGGTTAAAGTGCTGGCATTAGTGTTTTTACAGATGCCGCCGCATAGAGCAGGGGTCCGGATTCCGTGCAGACGCAGAGTGCTCGCATCAGGCTTTGCACCCGTGTGGAAAACTGGCTAGTGTGAAAGGGGGCTTATACTTATCTTAGAGAGCCCTAATTGTTTTACGCCATTCTGAGCATTTTTTTCCAATCTTAGTGTCCCTGCACTTTAAAAAAGTATGATATGTCATGGACACATATCAGTCACTAAAGGAGATAACCTCTTTCTCCTCGCTGCAGGAGACAGACTGCAGATTGGACCACAGATTTTCCATTGGCAGTTTTTCTCTCTGTGAGGGCTTCTCTCTCCTGGTCAGTAGCATGCCCAGGGTGTTTGGCAGGGTCATTTCTCTGGCACCCCGCCCCCCCAATACTTGACCACATACCTCTTACATCCGGGAACATCTCCTGTTATGTAGACTTTCTCTTTCCTCTTCTCCTCCGTTAGACCGCCATGAGAAATTCTTTCAGCCGCATCTCATATCTACAGAGTTTGTAACACAGACAACTTAGGCCTCTTTCAGACGGGCGTTGCGTGAAAATGTGCGGGTGCGTTGCATTTTTCCGCGCAAGTGCAAAACATTGTAATGCGTTTTGCACGCGTGTGAGAAAAATCACGCATGTTTGGTACCCAAACCCAAACTTCTTCACAGAAGTTCGGGCTTGGGATCAGTGTTCTGTAGATTGTATTATTTTCCCTTATAACATGGTTATAAGGGAAAATAATAGCATTCTGAATACAGAAGGGGTTAAAAAATAATAATAATTTAACTCACCTTAGTCCACTTGATTGCGAAGCCCGGCATATCCTTCTGTCTTCATCTTAGCTGTGTGGAGGAACAGGACCTGTGGTGACGTCACTCCGGTCATCACATGATCCATCACCATGGTAAAAGATCATGTGATGGATCATGTGATGACCAAAGTGACGTCAACACAGGTCCTGTTGCTGCACACAGCACAGAAGACAGACAGAAGAGAAGCTGGGCTACGCGATCAAGTGGATTAAGGTGAGTTAAATTATTATTATTATTTTTTTAACCCCTCCAGCGCTATTTTACTATGCATTCTGTATTCAGAATGCTATTATTTTCCCTTATAACCATGTTATAAGGGAAAATAATAATGATCGGGTCTCCATCCTGATCATCTCCTAGCAACCGTGCGTGAAAATCGCACCGCATCCACTTGCTTGCGATTTTAACGCAACCCTATTCATTTCTATGGGGCCTGCGTTACGTGAAAAACGCACAAAATAGAGCATGCTGCGATTTTCACGCAACGCATAAGTGATGAGTGAAAATCACTGCTCATGTGAACAGCCCCATAGAAATGAATGGGTCGGTATTCAGTGCGGGTGCAATGTGTTCAACTCACGCATCGCATCCGCGCGGAATACTCGGCCGTGTGAAAGGGGCCTTAGATTTCTCAATTATACTATCAACCGCCTTATCCTGGTGTCCCCACAGTGTCATCCTGCTGCCACTCCCAATACTGTGCCAGTTGTGCCCCCCAATGTCCCAAGTACTGTACTGCTGAAAAAATAGTGACACTAATAGACATAATTGGGGTAATTTATCAAACTGGTGTATAGTAGAACTGGATTTCCAAATGAGCTGTCAAATATGAAAGGTGGAATCTGAATGGTTGCTCTGGGCAACTAAGACAGTTCTACTATACACCAGTTTGATAAATTACCCCAAATGTTCCTATAGTGTCTACAGCAGTTATAATGTCCCCTAGAGTGCCCCCAGTAATAATAACACTCTATATTGTGCTCCAGGTAATAATCCTTGTATAGTGTCCCCAGAAATAATAGAATGGCCCCTAGAGTGCCTCCCCAATCGGTCATGGACCCTAACAGAGATAGATTTTCATCAGATACAGAAAGGCGGAGGAATTCTTGTAACTCCCCGCTGTCCCAGTTTTGTTTGGAAGTAGGGCTGGTGGATATATGGGAACATCTTGGCGGAGGAAAGAGAGTGTATTCCTGTGTCAGCAGGGGCGGTAGAGCAATGTCTAGGATCGATTTAGCACTTACTAATGAGTGTAACTTGAGTAATATCCGCAAGATGCGATATGGAGTAAGAACAATTTCAGACCATTCGCCCGTTTTGATTGAGGTTTGCACTGGGGAGAACAAGGATATTCGGGGGCTGGGATTTAAGCTGAATCCATATTGGCTCACTATTATGGATAATCATCAGGTTATTAAACTGCTGATTTCTTCCTTTTGGGAGGTGAATCTACCCTCTGCAAACATCAATATGGTATGGGATGCCTTGAAAGCATACTTGAGGGGGACCTTTATAAGTGAGATTGCTGCACTAAAGAGAACATTTAAAAGGAAGGAGGAGGAATTGGCTAAGACTGCGGCATCTACAACTGAGCGATTCATCAGGCAACCCACTGAGCACAACAGGGAAGAGATGCAGAAGGCCAGCTGTCTCCTGGAGAGTTGTGTAACAGAGAAGGCAAACCATAGGGTATTCTTCAAGGGGTTAAATTATTTTTCCGAGTCTGGACGACCGGGTAAGCTTCTAGCTAGAATAATCTCACAACAAGATAAGAAAAATCAATCTATCACCTTGATCCGGAATACAGAGGGGGAAATTATAATAGATTCAGAAGGAATCAGGAATACTTTTCTGTATTACTTTGCTCAGATATATAAACCCTCCTCTGGCTTGACATCTGAACTGGCGATGCGGTTCTTGGAGAAAATTCCACTCTGCACCTTAAATGAAGCTCAAATAAAATATCTGGAAGAGGAATTGTCTCTCTCAGAGCTGCAGGAGGCCCTTGGGTCTATTTCGGGGAACTCATCGCCAGGCCTGGATGGCCTGCCATACGAGGTTTACCGTAAGTATAGTGATGTGATTCTCCCTCAGCTGCTCGAGGTTTTTTCCCAAGCAACACAGGGAGGGGGACTACCAAACTCCATGATGGAGGCTCTCATTGTTTTAATCTTAAAAAAGGATAAAGACCCGGCAGAATTGAGCTCTTATAGACCAATCTCCTTATTAAACACGGATGCTAAGATACTATCCAAAGCTCTGGCTAGAAGGCTGTCGCGGGTCATATCCACCATTATCCACCCAGATCAAAATGGCTTTATGCCAAAAAGGGGTACTCAGCACAACTTGCATAGATTATTTACGAATATTCAGTCCCCGGGAGGTGGTGCCCGCTCCATCCTGTCGTTGGACGCTACCAAAGCCTTCGACAGGGTGGAGTGGACTTTTCTCTGGGAGGTAATGAAGAAAATGCGTTTTGGACCAAAATTTATGGCAATGATTCAGCTGTTATATAATTCCCCAGTGGCTAGGATCAGGATTAATGGGACAGTGACAGAGAGTTTCATCCTGGGAAGAGGTACCCGTCAAGGCTGTCCCCTCTCCCCCCTGCTATTCAATATTTACATCGAACCTTTAGCAACTAGTATAAGGCAGGACTCAAAGGTGGCCGGCTTCGGCATAAATGGGGAGTATGATCGTGTTTCACTCTATGCAGATGACATCCTGGTTTTTATGCATCAAACAGACACTACTCTCCCTCGTATAATGGAGCTGATTGGTCTCTTCTCTGATCCATCCGGTCTGGAGATCAACTGGGATAAGACCGTCCTCCTTCCTATAGACGAGTTGCGTGGCGAATGGGATAATCAGTTGACGATCTCTGAGTCAATAAAATACCTGGGGATAACAGTTTCTGCCAAACCGCATGAATATCTACAATTAAATCTGATTCCGCTGTTGATGAAGGTGAGGGCTAAAATTAAGGTATGGCAAAAAATCCTGCTTTCTAGAGTGGACAGAATCTCATTAATAAAAATGGTAGTACTGCCCCAGGTTCTTTATATTTTGCGCAACTCGCCTGTATGGATTGCAGATAACTACTTTAGATTGATAGACCGGATGCTCAATGATTTAATATGGGGGAGGAAGCGCGTGAGACTAAAGGCACTCTATTTTTCTATGCCCTATGAGCGGGGAGGTCTCAACCTCCCCTATTTTAGGGGTTACTTTATGGCCTCCCAATTATGTCTTTTCAATGACTGGGAAAATAGCCCTTTCTGCAGTAGAGTGGTGAAAGACTCAGGATTCTCGGATTTCTTCACTGTATTGGAGTCTGATTATCTAGTAAACACACTGAGTGGGTACACACTGTTCTGCAAAATGGCTATGAGGACTTGGTTGGCCATAAGGAGATGGTGTGGAGTTAAGGCGTCACTTATTTGTACCCCATTGTGGCACAACTCTAAGCTCCTTAATTTAAATGACTTAAACTGCTGCCAGTATTGGAGGAACAAAAATGTTCAGTATCTACACCAAGTGGTCAGTGAGGGACAAATATTGCCCCTCATGGAACTAAAGCAAAGGGCAAATTTAGGTGAGGTGGTTTGGTTTCCATATTTCCAACTGAGGTCAGCACTATCTTGCACGTCGGATAGCCAATTTTTTATTGATACCCCTATATTTCTACACGATTTAATTTGTAAGAAAACTGTCACGAGAATTAAAATATCACATTGCTATAAGCACTTAATGAATAACTTTTTTTCGGATGTTCTCTCTCCAGGACAGAGAGCCTGGTCTTCTCTACTTTCAGAGGTGGGTTCTCCAAATTGGGAGAACATGGGGGATAGCTTAAAGTTGGTTTCACACAATTTTAATCACATTGTTGTACAATTTAATATTTTGCACAAAATTTATGTGACACCCACATGGTTATACAAAAGAGGCCTCAGGGCCTCTTCCGTTTGCCCACGCTGCGGCGATCCCGGGGCAGATCATTTACACCTGTTCTGGGACTGCCCAACGGTGAGCAGATACTGGAGCCTGGTCCAAAACAATCTGGCTCATAAACTTAACATCTCTGTCCCTTTGTCACCCAGGATATGGGTCCTGGGGGACTTATCGGAGCTTAATTGCCAGCCTATAAAACGCCAACTGCTGATCAAGGTTATGTTTTTGGCTAGGCTCCTGATCACTAGATTATGGTTTTCCCCTTCCGCTCCAGAGTGTAACAACTGGTTGGGCCTGGTCAAGAAAGTGAAAACCTATGAAAAGATTCTGTACAAACAAAGAGGATCTTACTTGAAGTGGGAAAAACTCTGGAAAGATTGGAATAGGGTTAATTAATCAGAACCTTTTTCCCCCCTAGGCTTTATGAAGGATCTTCTTTTTTTTTTTTTTTTTTTTCCTTCCTGCAAAGTGGGGTTGGGTGGGGGGTTGGTGAAGTGAAATTAATGTCACTCAATAGAACTGACGGGCTTATGAATTTTATAATATTGCAAAGTAGTATGGATATAAAGTTTTGTATTACAACAATAAAGTATTTTGAAAATTTAAAAAAAAAAAAAAAAAAAAAAAAGAGTGCCTCCCCAATAGAAAGGCCCCCATGCTGCCCCCCACACAGTAATGTCCCCCACATTGCTGTCGGAATATTTATGCTGTCTCCGATTGACAGTCTATATTATTTATGTGAATAAATTAAAATCTGTTATGAAGGAGAGTCTAATTTATTATCATAAATATCAAGCTAAAACAAGCTCGTGATCTGCGTTGAATTGAAGACAAAACCCAGTTACAGACAAAATATATATATAATTTATTAATACAATTTTTAGTACAAAATAATATATAATAAAATTGGTGACACTTGAAATTCAATCAATGATATGCAAAATAGTGAGAAAGTCAAAAATAATTGAGAATATATATATATACACAATTATGCCTTCTTATAATGATACCCCTCAATTATATTTAAAATCAATTTAACACTTGATTTCTCTCAGTCGACAAATGTCTGATTAAACCCAAATCTGGTTTATCTTTTATCTATAAAGATATTTATATATATTTAATCAACCGTACCGGTCTAGAACTGAATTCAATTCCTTGGCGATAATACCGTGTTTTCACCAGTATATTTTCAATCTCCCTGTATTGGATTAATTTTCGGGATGATGCTGCAGGTACACCCCAATCTTATTCCAAAACAGATACTATACACAAGGTATGCTTAATTGAATATATATATATATATATATATCTATATATATAGATATGTATTATATTAATTAATTATCCTATAAAATATAGGTAAGGGTATACTATACCAAAATGTCAGCTAGCAGAAATCAGTTTCAATGATTCTAAGATGGCTGCCTCCAATGACTGAAAAGGTGGTCAGGGCTGGATCTGGTTCTCTCCTTTTTATGGTTTCCTGATGATCGTTCTCTGATGATGGTCTTTCTGAAGATGGTTTCTTCTCCAGATGGTTTAAGAGAGAGATCCTTTCTGTCAGCCCCTACCATCTTTTTATCCTATCTTAGAAAGGGCTTGGCCAAGTTTTATCATTAACTAGTGATCTCACTTTATAATTAATGCTTTCTATATACGCCCTTATTCATTTACTAGCCATACATTTTAACTAAGGTTTCAGACAAAACCTTGAGATCTTGAATAGACAATGACTTTTGTATTTAGTCAAACACCTCACATAGCCCTTAATCTTTTGACCAGACCTAATTAAATCAAGATACACATGACCATACTCAAGTCATTGTTCTGGGGAAAAGACAGGGTTTGTTTATGATCACCTGTGTCCACATTTCTCCATTCAAGAAATCTTCAGCAAAGAAATCATTCCACACTCTTATATATACAGCACACGTATTAAAATTGATGATATAAAAATCAATCTACTCATACATTGATTAATATAAAAACCCCAAAGAAAGCTTATATTCTTTCTACTCACTGAAAATCATCAAAACTCAGCACATTTCTAATACATTGTCTTATCTAGGCAATTACTTTTCATTAGACCTTGGGACATCTCCTTCTCACAAAAACAGACTTGGGTAAACACTTTGGTAGATATTGTAAATCTTAGGTTAGTAATTCTGAGTTAAAATCCTGAACTCACCCTGCACTTTTAAAATAAGACAAAATGGTTGTCCTTTAGGCTCATGTCCATACATCTTGTGGCGAAACCAACCTCGCCACGGTGTTTTGGAGGGGGCTGTTTGAAGGCCTCTTGCCTCAGGATTATGGCCCATGCTAACTTTTAAACCCCTGAACCTATTCAAGTGAATTTTGGATAGGTTTGTCCCCAAGTTATACTGTTTAAATTGATGTAAGTTATATGTATGGACAATGTAACCTCACAAAGTTGTAACAATTTATAATAAGTGTAACTTGGGAGGAATATGCTGGGTGTGGTTCTATTGTCCCATTGTGTGTTTAAATGGTGATGTCTGTCCTGTTGTCTCCACATGTGTATTGGCGATCTCCCCTTTGTCCTGAGAGATAATTGGATTGCCCTCGGTTGTCTCTGGGACAGAGAGGAGGAAATCATGATGCATTGTGGGGATGTGTTGTATCTATTCTGTGTCGCAGTCTCCCTTCTGGTCCTCTAGGGGGCGTGAACGATTGGTTGCTGTACTTGCATTGTGTGTTGTAAGATATTGATTGGTTGGATTTCAAAACCCTGTGGGCAGTACTATGTTTGTTTTTTATGAATAAAAGAGGCTGTATCTAAAGTACAGTCAGACCACTGCTGACCCTCAACACGGAGCCTTGCCTCGTTATTGGGGGGGATTCCCTGTATGCTGTTGGAGACTGATTGCCAGGCGTGTAAGCCGATTGTATGCTTTTCCTGTTCGTCTGCCGGCAGCTATTCGCGAGGTTCCAGTTTGGAGTGCTATTTTGTATCCAGTTCGGGAGGTTGGTGTTCTGCAGTAGCTGTGCCTGTCTCTCAGAAAGGGGCATATCGCCTAAACGGATTTTAACCCCTTGTCTGCTGAAACGGTCCGTTACACATCTTATATAGGCCTTATACTTATGGACTTCATTTATACCCAATAGTTCTGACACTGCCCCATACAGTAGTGTCCCCGACACTGCCCCCAGGCTGACCCCACACAGTAGTGTCCCCCACACTGACCCCATACAGTAGTGTTCCCCACACTGCCCCCATACAGTAGTGTCCCCCATGCTGCCCCACACAGTAGTGTCCCCCACACAGTAGTTTCCCCCACGCTGCCGCCACACAGTAGTGTCTCCCACATAGTAGTGTCCCCCATGCTGCCCCCACATAGTAGTGTCCCCCACACTGCCCCCACACAGTCGTGTCCCCCACACAGTCGTGTCCCCACATTGCCCATACAGTAATTTCCCCCCCTCATGTACCCCAAAGTTGGCACATAAAATTGTAATGACCGGCAACACACACAGGGAGGAAAACAGGGAAAGCCCTGCCCAAGGGAGAGGGAAAGGTGGTGACCCCTAACTCACCTTGCAGCTGGCACCTGCCTGCCCTGACGTCCCTAGACGGGTTCCTCACCCGTGCGGCGATCACGTGCCTAAACCCTGGCTTTCCCTGAAATGAGCCCTAGATAATGAACGGGCCGGTGGGATCGCTAGTCCTCACCACTGCACTAAGAGGGAAACACCAGGGAGAGGACAGACAAACACAAACACCCAGGTGGACGGCAACAATTGTCCACAAAGGTCCAACAGGGATCCGGAGGGTAGCGTTCTAAGGCAACACTCAGAGAACGCAGCAACACAGCTCCAGTGGGTCAGAATAGATGTCCAGGCAGGAAGCTCTATATCTGGCAACCAGAGAAGTGTGAGAGGGGAATATAAGGAGGATTGGGAGTGCTGGACAAGGAACAGCTGAGAGAAGGAGCTACGGATCCCTGAGTGAGCCAAAAGGGTTTGTAAAGCAACCCAGAAAGCTACAATAAGGAAACTTCCCTATCTGACATAGAGCGTGCAGCCAACCGCTGCGACCTCCTGACCCTGGGTACAACGGAGTCTGGCGTGGCTCTTGACACCCTCGTGACAAAAATAAATAAAAATGTGCCCCTACACAGTATCCCACCATATTTTCCCCCCACACATCCTCTGTCCTGTTGGCACCCCGGCCCCCTCATGTGCCCCAAGGTTGGCACTTAAAAGTGCCAACCTTGGGGCACACTGTTCTGCTAAGTCCAGGCACAGGTGCGCGTGATGACGTCGGAATTTCACTACCGCATAGGCTTCAGGCCTACTAGGCCTGAAGCCTATGGAGGTGATCGGCGGCAAATCAGCAGTGCAGGGAACTATGCGCTCCGCTCCCTGCCCCAGTATGTGGGTGTCAGCGCTTCAGCAATGAGCGCTTCCATCTGTATTGGTCAAAGCGCTCATTGCTTCTGGGCCTGCTGGCACCCCCCCGGGCACGACACTGCTCCTGGTATTAGCAATTGGTATTAGGGTTTTTTTACGCTGATTTTAGAGCATTTCTGGAGCATTTGGGCAGAATCTGCACTGTGAAGAGGGCACATCTGGGCATAACTATTGTGAAAGGGCAAATATCTGGGCATAACTATTGTGAATGCGCACATATCTGGGCATAACTACTGTGAAAGGGCACATCTGGGCATAACTATTGTGAAGGAGAACATATCTGGGCATTACTACTTTGAAGAGGGCACATATCTGGTAACTACTGTGAAGGGACACATATCTGGACATGACTATTTTAACATCTTAAGGACACAGGGCGTACCTGTACGCCCTGTGTAGTTCTGATTACCGCCCCGCTGTGCTCCTCTCCTTCTCCTTTCTGTGTCCGGGAGCTGAGGAGAGAGGAACGCTGCATCGATCTCCAGAGCCAGCACCCCATTCTGACCCTCCACAGTGCCATCTGGCACTAAAAAGGTATTTAGGGAAAGGTTAGGGACAGGTTAGGTTAGGCAGGGATATTCAGGGAAAGTTAGTGGGGGAAAAAAATGAGTGCCTGGGGTCCACAGCACAGCACCTTGCCCGCCCCCCACATTTTTTGGGGGAGCAAGCATTTTTTTTTTCTTTCTACGTACGCTGACTGTGGCCAATGTTAGCACATCGCACACCCAACCGCTGATCAGAGAGTTTGAATTTATTTTTTCAAATTTTTGGGCCTTTTTTATTTATTTATTTTTTCCTGTTAGTTTTAGGGTAACGTTCGCGAGCACCTGTGCCCCCACACACACTAAATAAAGATTTCCACGCACACACACACACACTCCCCTATGGCTGCCGGATGTTCTCGGCCGAGGAGGTATACGCCCAGCTTGCCTCCAACTCCGAGAGCCCCAGTGAGGATGATGGTGACCCCACTTTCCTTTTGTCATCCACGTTCTCCTCCTCATCTAGCGATGATGATGAGCCACCAAGGCGGCAGAGCAAGGGGACCACCATGCTAGGGACCATGTGGCCCACACTAGTACGAGAAGGTCTGGGGCTCGTACTAGTTTTCCGGCCCACCAGTTAAGTCCACCGGAGCCCCCTACCGGTGAACTTGCATGGTGTACCCCAGAGCATTTTGAGCCTGCGATTCCCGATTTCCACAGTGGGCTTCACTGAATATGACTATTTTTGTCTTTTTTTCAGTGACAACTTTGTGAATCTGATGGTGGAGCAAACGAACCTGTTCGGCCAACAGTTCATTGCTCAACACCCGGGCTCCTTTTTGGCTAGGGCCGGTGGCTGGACTCCGGTCAGTGCAGCCGAGATGAGGACGTTTTGGAGCCTCGTGCTGCACATGGGCCTAGTCAAAAAACCTAGTGTCAGGCATTACTGGAGTGGGGACGTCCTCTACCAGACCCCACTTTACAGTACAGCCATGACACGTACCTGGTTTGAGGCCATCCGGAAATGCCTGCATTTTGCACATAATGCAGCAAGTCCCCCCCAAGGTGATCCTGCCATTGACCGCCTGTACAAAATCAGGCAGGTCATCGATCGATCACTTTGGGGCCAAATTTTTGGATCCTATGTACCTGGGAGGGAGGTCGCGGTTGATGAGTCTCTCATTGCTTTCAAGGGGAGACTCATTTTCCGCCAGTATGTTCCCCTTAAATGGGCAAGGTATGGTGTGACGCTGTACAAACTTTGTGAGAGCATCTCAGGGTACACTTACAAGTTTCGTGTGTATGAGGGGCGAGATTCCCGTATTGAACCCCCAGAATGTCCCCCCACTCTGGGTGTGGGACCTTATGCACCCACTGCTAAAGGTTACCAACTGTACGTGGAAAACATTTATACTAGTATCCCCTTGTTCCAGTCCCTCGCCGCCATATGCACGTCCGCTTGTGGGACCGTGCGGAAAAATCAACACGGCTTCCCTACCTACCCCCTCCAGGTACCTATCCCAGGGGTGAGACCCGTGACCTTACCAGTGGAAAACTGTTGCTGGTCAGATATAAGGACAAGAGGGATGTCCTTGTACTGTCCACAATTCACGGTAACTGCATCACCCCTGTCCCTGTGCGAGGTACCGACTACAATCGGTATATGGGAGGAGTTGATCTCTCTGACCAAGTCCTCAAGCCATATAATGCTATGCGCAAAACCCGGGCATGGTACAAAAAAGTTGCGGTCTACTTGGTACAAGTTGCCTTGTACAACTCTTGTGCTGTCCCAGAGTGCTGGCAACACAGGGAAATTCATTCAGTTCTATGAGGCAGTCCTCAAGGCCCTGATCTTTTCTGACCAGGAAAGAGCAGGCCGGAGTACCTCGGGAACTGGAGATGCCCGGATTGTCCCTGGCCAACACTTTCCAGGTGTGGTCTCCCATACTGGAAAGAAAGGGCGGTTCCAAAAAAAGTGCAGAGTGTGTAACAGGAGGGGGATACGGAAGGACACCACCACTCAGTGTGACACGTGCCCCGATCATCCGGGCCTCTGCATTGACGGTTGCTTCAGGGAGTACCACACTTCCATGTAGTACTAAATTTATAATCCCCTTCCCCAATTTTAATTCCATTTAGCCACTGACAATCAGAAAAAAAACTATTGTTCTCAGACTTGAGACACAAACAATATATATATTTTTTTAAATATTACTTTGTAAAAATAAAATAAAAAAGTAGACATATTAGGTATCACTGTGTCCGTAGAATCTGCTCTATAAAAATACCCCATGACCTAACCGCTCAGATGAACACGGTCCAAAAAAAAAAAAAAAAAACGGTGCCAAAACAGCAGTTTTTTGGCAAATTTTCCATTTTAATCAGTTTTTTTCCAGTAACAAAGCAAAGGTTAACAGCCAAACAAAACTTAGAAGACCCCATCTAAGAAACTACACCCCTCAAGGCATTCAAAACTGATTTTACAAACTTTATTAACCCTTTAGGTGTTCCTCAACAGTTTATGGCAAATGGAGATGAAATTTATAAATTTCTATTTTTGGTAACCTTGCCTCACAAAAATGTAATATAGAGCAACCAAAAATAATATGTACCCTAAAAATAGTCCCAACAAAACTGCCACCTTATCCCGTAGTTTACAAAATGGGGTCACTTTTATAGAGTTTCCACTCTAGGGGTGCATCAGGGGGGCTTCAAATGGGACATGGTGTAAATAAACCAGTCTAGCAAAATCTGCCTTCCAAAAACCACACGGCGCACCTTTCCCTCTTTGCCCTACCGTGTGCTCGTACAGTAGTTTACGGACACATATGGGGTGTTTCTGCAAACTACAGAATCAGGGCAATAAATATAGCGTTTTGTTTGGCTGTTAACACTTGCTTTATTACCGGAAAAAAGGATTCAAATGGAAAATTTGCAAAAAAATAGAAATTCTGAAATGTTATCTCCATTTGCCATTAACTCTTGTGGAACACCTAAAGGGTTAATGATGTTTGTAAAATCAGTTTTGAATACCTTGAGGGGTGTACTTTCTAGAATGCGGTCATTTTTGGGTGGTTTCTATTATGTAAGCCAAAAAAATGGATTAAAATTTAAAATTTGCCCCAAATTTTAATTCTCAAATTTCATCTTCATTTGCCAATAACTCTTGTGGAACACCTAAAGGGTTAACAAAGTTTTTAAAATCAGTTTTGAATACCTTGAGGGTGTAGTTCCTTAGATGGGGTCACTTTTATGGCGTTTCCACTCTAGGTGTGCATCAGGGGGGCTTCAAATGGGACATGGTATAAATAAACCAGTCCAGCAAAATCTGCCTTCCAAAATCTGCCTCCTTTTCCTCTACGCCCTGCCGTGTGGCCGTACAGTAGTTTACGGCCACATATGGGGTGTTTATGCAAACTACAGAATCAGGGCAATAAATATTGAGTTTTGTTTGGCTGTTAACCCTTGCTTTGTTACCGGAAAATATGGATTAAAATGGAAAATTTGCAAAAAATGGGGGGGGACATTTGGTGTCCTGCCATAAGGGGTCTGTAAGCTGGCTTGCTGCAGACAGGCCAGCACCAAGGTTTCCCAGACTGCAACATGAATCTGAGATATGATTTTTACCTTTTTAAGAGAGCCCATGCATCTTACGGACGTAAAAATTACATCATCGTGTCACTCAGAATTCACTGGACGTTTACATAGGACAAACATAACTCTAAGATGTGCCCAGGTAAAGTTATGGTGTTACCCCATCATAGAACCAGTTATAATAGTAATATTTGGTATCCCTGAACTCCATATTTTGTGGGGAATGTGAATATGTGCTTGTTACTTGTGTACAGCGGAGACATCCCACAATATGGCACAGGCCATATTTCAGAACTGACATTCACCTCAGGAATACAGCCTGCCCAGCAGGCGGACTCTCAATTCCCCGCCTTGATTCTGGGAGCCTTTATAACAAAGGCCTAGAATCTGCTAAAGGAGTTCTCCACTTTTAACAACACCTAAAGAGGGCCTCAGCCAGAGAACCTGTGGGCTGTAGGCATATTACACTGGACAAAGGCTTCTTGGACTTTAACCCTGCAACTGACTATTTCACCAACAGACATCTTTTCTGCGGAAACTAAGTATTTTCTTTCCTTTCTCCCTTTTGTTTATTGGACTATACTTTCCTTGATTATTGTGTTAATAATTACTGTGCATCGTGATAATTTGTATTGTATATAGATATATAATAAATGACCTCCAAGTCATTTCTCTAGCCATATGCCTGTTTTCAAACACTGCAAAAACTTACCCTAGCCTCTCCGAAGGGAAAGCTACTCGGTTGTGTTATCTAGATAGTGGGTTCCTCGCTCCCATAAATAGTGAGGTGGTGGCAGTTAAACTACCATGTGTGTAGTTCCGGTCGCAGTTCGTCGCACGCTTACTTGCGGTCAATCGGAGGTCCACTCCCTGCGCTTTCAGCCTATCGACTGTACGGACTCAAGTTAGACTGTCGGTGTGCTGAAGGTGGCTGGGAGGCCTGTTTGCGGATTGACCACTAGGGGCGCTGTGACGGTTTCGTGACGTATTGTGGCCGCAGCGGTCGCAGTTTGTCACAGTTTCTATTATTATGTAAGCCTCACAAAGTGACTTTATAGACCTTTTTTAACTGGTGCTTAAAAAGTGGGTTTTTGAAAATTGCTGAAAAATTTCAAGATTTGCTTCTAAACTCCCCAAAAAATAAAATGTCATTCCCAAAATTATCCAAACATAAAGTAGATATATGGGGAATGTAAAGTAATAACTATTTTTGTCAGTATTACTATGTATTATAGAATAAAGAAGTTGAAACTTGGAAATTTGCTAATTTCTTGTAAATTCTGTATTTTTTTATAAATAAAAATGCATTTTTTGGACTCTATTTTACCAGTGTCACGAAGTACAGTATGTGACGAAGCAAGACGAAATGTGACGTCTCAGAATGGCCTGGATGAGTCAAAGCGTTTTAAAGTTATTCACACATAAATTGACACTGGTCAGATTTGCAAAAAATGGCCTGGTCCTTAAAGGGTTTCTGTCACCCCACTAAACCTTTTTTTTTTGGTTTACTTATAATCCCTATAGTGCGATTTCTGCATACATAAGCTAAATAATCATTTCGGTCCAGTAGAATTTGTTAAAAACGTAATTTTAAAATATGCAAATTACCTTGCTACCAGCAAGTAGGGCGGCTACTTGCTGGTAGCAGCCGCATCCTCCGATCCTAAAGACGCCCCCTCCGCATGTTGATTGAGGATGGAGCAGCCAAGCGAGCGGCCGCCTCTCAGTGCGCCTGCGCCGATTGAAGACAGGTACGGCGCAGGCGCGATATTTTGAATTCAAACAGGGCCAGCAGAGGACGATCCCGTTCCCTGGCCCTGTCAATAAACATGCGGAGGGGGCATCTTTAGGATCAAGGAACAAGGTAATTTGCATATTTTAAAATTACGTTTTTAACAAAGTCTACTGGACCGAAATGATTATTAAGCTTATGTATGCAGAAATCGCACTATAGGGATTATAAGTAAACAAAAAAACTAAACAAAAAAAAAAGGTTTAGTGGGGTGACAGAAGCCCTTTAAGGTGAAAATGAGCCCGATCCTTAAGGGGTAAAAAGGGCACATCTGGGCATGACTACTGTAAAGGGGGCACAATGTGGGCATAACTACTGTGAATGGGGGGTATGTGGGCATAACTTCTGAAGGTGGCACATCTGGGCATAACTAATGTGCAGTGGCATAAAAGGAGAATAATTACTATGTGGGGGCGTTAAGGGAATTGGATTTATATAGGTATGTTTTGGGCGTGGCCTAATATGAAAAATTTTGCTGCGCCGTAGATATTGTCCTTCTTTGTGCTTTTCAAACTTTCAGAGCAGGGTTGCCAACCAGAATTTTTCTTTTCGCTGGACATCTTATATCAAAATGATGGACAGCCAACATTTTTTACAGGCAAATAGGAAAACAATAATAAATGGTAACAATTATAAGTAAAGGCCCTATTACACCAGAAGATAATCTTGAAAATCATCGCTAACCGCGTTCATAGGAGCGCTCGTTAGCAATGACCCCGCAGAGTAATACTGCTGCCGATTACCCAATGATGATTCATTGGGTAATTGGAATCTTTTAACAGTTTTAAAAATCCTCGTATGTCGGCAGCAGATTGTGCTGAGTAATCATGGGATTACTGGGAAGGAACGCTTCCTTCCCAACAATCGCCTGCTCATCTGCAGGAGTAATAGGCCCCTAATCCATGTCTATAGCTCAATATACTGGTAGGGACTCACTGTTAGCATTTACTGTGAGGTGTAAAATGATTACCACCAAAATAATCTAGTCAAAAGAAATCACTGACATATCTATTTTTTTTTTCAGGACAGGAGAAAAAATTGGCATATTGTTATGGACTGCCCAGAAATTTCTGGACTGTTGGCAACCCTGCTTGGGAGGTAAGGCTTTAGGTAGCTGGACACACATGGCTGGGTTAATTAGGGGTTAAGGAAGGGATATTTGTGTCTCCAAATAATTTGTTCACGTTTGCTCAGTATCACGCACTAAGTCTATAACTCAGAGTGTGAATACGGCCTCTGCTGACATAGCCATTACAGTCTGGAGGAATGCAGTTAGTTCTGTGGCAGACAAGGCTGCAGGAGGCGTGCACGGTGACTTCATGCTCTGCTGCTCGTGCAAACTCTGCCATTGGCTAGCGGCGAAGGGGCGGGCTGGAGAACAGGAAGGCGACAACGAGAGAAACGAACATTACCGGGTAGGGTCGATACGGGACTGTAGGACAGGGGCTAAATAAGGTACGCTGATAGCCCGCGCCCCCCGCCATGCTGCAGCCTACACTTATGGTGTGAGGCCCAGAGTGCAGGAAGTGGCGGGAAAGCAGAGACTGAGGCAGCAGCTTCTTGTGCCTGACTAGTCTGCTAACTTCTTACGTTATGTTTAATGTACAGCTAGTGGTTGTAAATAGAGGGTGTCTTGTGTTCTCACATACACTGCAAAGAGGTTCTGTAGCAGCTGGGTGTTTAGTAAGGCCCATCATCTGCTGTGTTTGTGCAAAAGGATAAGCAGCATTGTAAAACGTGGCAACTGCCACCTTCTCTTCTCAGTGATGTTCTGCAGCAGCTGGTCCAATGTACATATCCTACTATAAACATTGCAGTCCTGCAGAATGTCTGAGCTACTGCCAGTAAAAACCTAATTTTAGGGTCCGTTCAGGCAAAGTATGTTAATTTCCATTGTTTTGTTAGAGGAGCAGAACAATGAAAATGTTGGAGATTTGGCATATGGCTCACCCCAACAGAGCCTCCAAACATATGCCATTGACTATAATGGGGTCCATTCGGGATCGTGCTGTAGGATTGTTCGCTGCTGTTTTTGACAGAATCTGTGACACAGTCCTCAAATGGACCCTTCAGCACAGATGTGAACAAGCCTTTAGTTTAGCTGCTTGTAAAAAAAAAAAAAAAAAAAAAAAATGGAATTCACACAGCAAGTCAATTGAGGGAATAGCGCTCCATGTGTGAGTTTGATCCTCTGTTCTGGACACTGCTAGTCTTAAAGGCATGTGCAACATTTGGCTACATGCACATGGCCATGGTTTTGGTCCGCATTGGCTCGGATGCGGGCCCAATTCACTTCAATTCAGTTGCTCCGTTCCATGGACCGCCCAAAAAAATATAACGTGTCCTATTCTTGTCCGCACTTTGCGGACAAGAATAGGCAGTTATATTACAGGCTGTCTGTGCCGTTCCGCAAATTGCAGAACGCGCACAGGCGCCATCCGTGTTTTACGGATTTGCAGACCGCAAAACACACCACGGTCGTGTGCATATAGCCTTATACTGATTCATAGTGCTGTGTGTCTCTGCTTGACCTTACTTCTATAGAATCATAGTGACATAAAACTGTCACTGATTCTGTATCCGTAAGGTCAGGCAGAAGCAGTTTCCTGCTAGGGTGCAATGAGTGAAGCAAAAGCATAGCATCTGGACTGAATCCTGACCCATTCATTTCAATGGGTCTGTGTACGCGATCATGCATAATTTCTGTGTTCAGGAAAAATCTCAGCACATTCCATATTCTGCATTTTTCACACAGCTCTGGCTCCATAGAAGTGAATGGGGATTCAGTGAAGAACTGATTGCATTCGTATACAATGCAGTTTTCACTGATGGTTGTATAAATACTAATTGCATCCACGTGCAAAAACTGAAACACTGAACACAGTCAGAGAGATAAAGTGACTGAACTTGTGTGCAAAACCATTATTTTTTTCCCGAACAGACCCTGGGAGAATTGTGTAAAGGAGGCCTAAACCATTATGCTGTGCGCTCCTGCAAGACGACCAGTATCCGGGAAGGAGGGTCATGCTCACACACTGATTGTGAGTCCCGCACTCGACACACTTGTGTGAAACGGCCCTAAAGTAGAAAATAACCAGCATCTCAAGATCCTAAATAGGGGGTTTATTCAAGAAATTCCATACATAACAAATGGTTACAAAAAGATCCAGCCGTGCCTATGCTTTTTGGACAACATCCGTGTCCATACTCATGACAGTATGAAGCAATTTTACTTTATGCTGTCTTTTCCCTATGGAGGAAATATCCCAGGTTATTCTTCCAAGGCCTGTTTTAAAGCGCCAGGTGGTGACTTAACCTCTTCAGGACACATGACGTACCGGTACGTCATGTGAATTTCCGATCACCGCCGCCCGGCAGGCGGTGATCGGAGCCCGGTGCCTGCTCAAATCATTGAGCAGGCACCTTGGCTAAATGCATGGGGGGGGGGGGTGTCTCGTGAACCCCCCCCCCCCCCCTGTTTTGGCGATCGCTGCAAACCGGAGGTCAATTCAGACCTGCGGCTTTTACCTGCGGTTTGTGGCGTTGCCATCGGGTCCCCATGGGGCTGTAGGGGGGACCCGATGGCATGGAAGGCAGCACAATGCCTTCCTGAGGCATCGCTGCTGCCTTCCTGTGAGGTCCAGCCCCCTGGATCTCACAGGTTGGAAGGTGTATGAGTAATACACACAGTATTACTCATAGAGCCAATGCATTCCAATAAAGGGATTAGACCCCCAAAAGTTCAAGTCCCAAAGTGGGGGGAAAAAAAAAAGTTTACCCCCCAGAAAATTATAAGTTTCAAGTAAAAAAAAAAAGTATACATATTGGGTATCGCCGCGTCCGTATCGACAGTCTCTATAAACATATCACATGAACTAACCCCTCAGATGAACACCGTAAAAAATTAAAACTGTGCTAAATGAACCTTACATCACAAAAAGTACAACCGCAAGCGATCAAATAGGCGTTTGTCCACCAAAATAGTACCAATCTAACAGTCACCTCATCCCGCAAAAAATGAGCCCCTACCTGAGACAATCGCCCCAAAAATTTTAAAAAAATATGGCTCAGAATATGGAGACACTAAAACATGATTTATTTATTTTTGTTTCAAAAATATTATTGTCTAAAACTTACATTAGAAAAAAGTATACATATTAGGTATCGCCACGTCGGTATCGACCGGCTCTATAAAAATATCACATGACCTAACCCCTCAGATGAATACCGTAAAAAAATAAAAATAAAAACTGCTAAATAAGGCTCCTTTCACACCTGCGTTCAGGTGTCCGCTCGTGAGCTCCGTTTGAAGGGGCTCACAAGCGGCCCTGAACGCAGCCGTCTGGCCCTAATGCATTCTCAGTGGAGGCGGATCCACTGAGAATGCATCTGCCTGCCAGCGCTCAGCCTCCGCTCCGCTCAGTGAGCGGACACCTGAACGCTGCAAGCAGCGTTCGGGTGTCCGCCTGGCCGTGCGGAGGCGAGCGGATCCGTTCTGACTTACAATGTAAGTTAATGGGGACGGATCCGCTTGAAGATGACACCATATGTCTCAATCTTCAAGCGGATCCGTCCCCCATTGACTTTACATTGAAAGTCTGAACGGATCCGCTCAGGCTACTTTCACACTTCGAAAAATTTTCTACGTTTAATGCAGACGGATCCGTTCTGAACGGAGCCACCGTCTGCATTAATATGAGCGGATCCGTTTAGAACGGATCCGATCGAACGCTAGTGTGAAAGTAGCCTAAACCATTTTTTGTCACCTTACATCCCAAAAAGTGTAAAAAGTCACACGCACCCCAAAATAGTGCAAATAAAACAGTCATCTCATCCCGCCAAAATCATACGCCCAAAAACTGAAGAAATTATGACTATGGAAACACTATAAAAACATGATATATTTTTTTTTGTTTCAAAAAAGAAATCATTGTGTAAAACTTACATAAATAAAAAAAAGTATACATATTAGGTATCGCCACGTCCATGACAACCTGGTCTATAAAAATACCACATGATATAACCTGTCAGATGAATGTTGTAAATAATAAAAACTGTGCCAAAACAGCTATTTCTTGTTACCTTGCCTCACAAAAAGTGTAATATAGAGCAACCAAAAATCATATGTACCCTAAATCTATTGTAGAACGGAGCATCTAGGAGCAAGAACAACGCGCCCCTGCTCCTGGAGGCTAATTGGCATATTATAAAAGTTAGATTTCTGGTGTAACGGGGGGCATAGATAAAAGTAGGAATAGGCTAGTTACGTTTAGCTGACAATAGCACATCGCTAATGTCAGCTAGCTTAACCCCTTAAAGCGAACCTTTCACCTCAATTTCACTTTATAAACTAGCAACAGTACCTTATAGATCATCTTCAGTGTGTTCTTATACATCCTTGTGCTGCTTTCATGCGCTGTACAGGTCCTTCTAAAAAAAATTGCATATTGTGATAAAGTTCATTATTTTCTGTAATGTACTGATAAACATTAGACTTTCATATATTTTAGATTCATTACACACCAACTGAAGTAGTGCAAGCCTTTTATTGTTTTAATATTGATGATTTTGGCATACAGCTCATGAAAACCCAAAATTCCTATCTAAAAAAATTAGCATATTTCATCCGACCAATAAAAGAAAAGTGTTTTTAATACAAAAAAAGTCAACCTTCAAATAATTATGTTCAGTTATGCACTCAATACTTGGTCGGGAATCCTTTTGCAGAAATGACTGCTTCAATGCGGCGTGGCATGGAGGCAATCAGCCTGTGGCACTGCTGAGGCGTTATGGAGGCCCAGGATGCTTCGATAGTGGCCTTAAGCTCATCCAGTGTGTTGGGTCTTGCGTCTCTCAACTTTCTCTTCCCAATATCCCACAGATTCTCTATAGTGTTCAGGTCAGGAGAGTTGGCAGGCCAATTGAGCACAGTAATACCATGGTCAGTAAACCATTTACCAGTGGTTTTGGCACTGTGAGCAGGTGCCAGGTCGTGCTGAAAAATGAAATCATCTCCATAAAGCTTTTCAGCAGGTGGAAGCATGAAGTGCTCCAAAATCTCCTGATAGCTAGCTGCATTGACCCTGCCCTTGATAAAACACAGTGGACCAACACCAGCAGCTGACATGGCACCCCAGACTATCACTGACTGTGGGTACTTGACTTCAGGCATTTTGGCATTTCCCTCTCCCCAGTCTTCCTCCAGACTCTGGCACCTTGATTTCCGAATGACATGCAAAATTTGCTTTCATCCGAAAAAAGTACTTTGGACCACTGAGCAACAGTCCAGTGCTGCTTCTCTGTAGCCCAGGTCAGGCGCTTCTGCCGCTGTTTCTGGTTCAAAAGTGGCTTGACCTGGGGAATGCGGCACCTGTAGCCCATTTCCTGCACACGCCTGTACACGGTGGCTTCCGCAGGTCCCCCAAGGTCTGGAATCGGTCCTTCTCCACAATCTTCCTCAGGGTGTGGTCACCTCTTCTCGTTGTGCAGCGTTTTCTGCCACACTTTTTCCTTCCCACAGACTTCCCACTGAGGTGCCTTGATACAGCACTCTGGGAACAGCCTATTTGTTCAGAAATTTCTTTCTGTCTTACCCTATTGCTTGAGGGTGTCAATGATGGCCTTCTGGACTGCAGTCAGGTCGGCAGTCTTACCCATGATTGCGGTTTTGAGTAATGAACCAGGCTGGGAGTTTTTAAAAGCCTCAGGAATCTTTTGCAGGTGTTTAGAGTTAGTTGATTCAGATGATTAGGTTAATAGCTGGTTTAGCGAACCTTTTCATGATATGCTAATTTTTTGAGATAGGAATTTTGGGTTTTCATGAGCTGTATGCCAAAATCGTCTATATTAAAACAATAAAAGGCTTGAACTACTTCAGTTGTGTGAATCTAAAATATATGAAACTTCAGTTGTGTGAATCTAAAATATATGAAAGTCTAATAATTATCAGTACATTACAGAAAATAATGAACTTTATCACAATATGCAATTTTTTTTGGAAGGACCTGTATATGCCTGAAAAAAATCGTCTTATAAAGTTATCATTTCCTGCTCCAACAGTCAGGCTAGAAGTCAAGGGGGTAGCCCTTCCCTCACCTCTGGCTGTACCTCCCCTGCCCTAACCCCGCCTCTTTGCACTGTAATTGACAGCCGGCTCAGTCGCCGGGACCGCGCTTGTCAAGGCTTCGCATGCGCCGTCCTCCTCATTCGCCGCTCAATCCCGTCTATCGCGCAGACTCAAGCGTGATCCTCTAACTGAATTACAGGATTGCGCTTGAGTCTGCGCGATAGACGGGATTGAGCGGCGAATGAGGAGGACGGCGCATGCGCAGCCTTGACAAGTGCGGTCCCGGCGACTGAGCCGGCTGTCAATTACAGTTAAAACAGAAGAACTTTTATCTAAAACTTTGTGTTCCATCTTTCAGACCCCAGTCCCCCCCACCACCAGCCCCCTTACCCCCTTTTTTTTTTTTTTCTGCGTGCGCTGACTGGCCGGCAATCTTTAGCGTCCGTCCACTGTTAGCGCATCGCCCGCCCCACCGCTGAACAGCATTGTACCGCTTATCAGCAAGTTTGAACTTTTTTTTTTTTTTTCCTAACACTTGCCCATTTTTTTTGCCTGGACTTTTTAGTACGCGAACACCCGTTGCCCCCCCACACACGCACATATATACACACACACACACACCCATGGCCCGCCGGATGTTCTCGGCCGAGAAGGCATACGCCCAGATTGCCTCCGACTCTGAGAGCCCCAGTGAGGATGAGGATGACCCCACATTCCTTTTCCATTCCCACAGTGGGTTTTACTGAAATTGACTTTTTTAGTATTTTTTTTCAGTAACCCACTGGTTAATCTGATGGTGGAGCAGATAAATCTGTACCCCCAACAGTTCGTCGCTCAAAACCCGGGCTCATTTTTGGCTAGACCCGGTGGCTGGACGCCGGTCAGTGCAGCCGAGATGAGGACATTTTGGGGCCTCGTGCTGCATATGGGTCTAGTCCAAAAACCCAGTATCAGGCAATACTGGAGTATACCCAGACCCCACTGTACAGTATGGTCATGACACGTCCCCGGTTTGAGGCCACCCGGAAATGTCTGCATTATTCTGATAATGCAGCATGTCCCCCCCGAGGTGATCCTGCCTATGACCGTCTGTATAAGATACGGCCGGTCATCGATCACTTTGGTGCCAAATTCATGGAGGCCTACGTACCTGGAAGGGAGGTCGCGGTTGATGAGTCTCTCGTCGCGTTCAAGGGGAGACTCAGTTTCCGCCAATATATTCCCACAAAGCGGGCGAGGTATGGCGTGAAGCTATACAAAATTTGTGAGAGTACCTCAGGGTACACTTACAAATTTTGTGTGTGCGAGGGGCGAGATTCCCGTATTCAACCCACAGAATGTCCCCCCCACTCTGGGTGTTAGCGGGAAACTCGTGTGGGACCTTATGTACCCACTGCTGGATAAGGGTTATCACTTGTACGTGGATAACTTTTATACCAGCATTCCCTTGTTTAGGTCCCTTGCCGCCAGATCCACGTTCGCTTGTGGGACCGTGCGGAAAAAATCAACGCAACCTCCCTGCCTACCCCCTCCAGGTACCTATCCCCAGGGGTGAGACCCGTGCCCTTACAAGTGGAAACCTGTTGCTGGTCAGGTATAAGCACAAGAGGGATGTCCTTATGCTGTCCACAATCCACGGTAACAGCACCATCCCCGTCTCTGTGCGAGGTACCGCGGCAACAGTCCTCAAGCCCGATTGTATCGTCGACTACAATCGGTGTATGGGAGGAGTTGATCTCTCTGATAAAGTCCTCAAGCCATATATAACGCCATGAGCAAAACCCGGGCATGGTACAAAAAAGTTGCTGTCTACTTGGTACAGGTTGCCATGTACAACTCTTTTGTACTATCCCGAAGCGCTGGCAGCACAGGGACATTCCTCCAGTTCTATGAGGCAGTCCTCAAGGCCCTGATCTTTTTGGACCGGGAAAGAGCAGGCCGGAGTACCTCGGGAACTGGAGGCACCCGGATCGTCCCTGGCCAACACTTTCCAGGTGTGGTCCCCCATACTGGAAAGAAGGGACGAACCCCAAAAAAGTGTGCCGCAGGAGGGGGATACGGAAGGACACCACCACTCAGTGAGACACGTGCCCCGATCATCCGGGCCTCTGCGTTATCGATTGCTTCAGGGAGTATCGCACTTCCATGGAGTACTACATTTTTATAATCCCCAACAGTCCACTAGAGAACATAAAACACTATGGCTCTCAGCCTTTGGAGACACGGAAACAATTTTTTCTCCCAAAAAAATATTAGTTTTAGTGCAGGCATCCTCAAACTGCGGCCCTCCAGATGTTGTAAAACTATAACTTCCAGCATGCCCAGACAACCTACAGCAGGCATGTCCAAACTGCGGCCCTCCAGCTGTTGCAAAACTACAACTCCCAGCATGCCTGGATAGCTTACAGCTATTAGGGCATGCTGGGAGTTGTAGTTTTGCAACAGCTGGAGGGCCGCAGTTTGGACATGCCTGACCTACAGCCATCAGCAGGGCATGGTGGGAATTGTAGTTTTACAACATCTGGAGGGCCGCAGTTTGAGGATGCCTGCTTAGTGTCTCCAAAGTCTGAGAGCCATACATATTGGGCATCGTCGCGTACGGAAAAGTCGTCGCTATAAAAATAACTTTTGACCAAACTCCTCGGATGAACAGTGTTAAAAATATAAAATAAAAACTGTGCAAAACACCCATTTTTGGGCAAAATTTCCATTTGAATCCTTTTTTCCGGTAATAAAGCGAGGGTTAACAGCCAAACAAAACTAAATATTTATTGCCCTCATTCTGTAGTTTGCAAAAACACCCCATATGTGGTCGTAAATGGCTATATAGCCGCACGGCAGGGCATAGAACGAAGGGAACTCCATATGGTTTCTGGAAGGCAGATTTTGATGGACTGTTTTTTTTTACACCATGTCCCATTAGAAGCCCCCCCTGATGTAGCCTAGACTAGAAACTCAAAAAAAGTGACCCCATCTAAGAAACTACACCACTCAAGGTATTCAAAAGTTACTTTACAAACTATGTTAACCCTTTAGGTGTTCCACAAAACTAAATTGCGAATGTAGAAACAATTTTAGAATTTAAATTTTTTGTTACTTTGCCCCAAAAAAGAGTAATATAGAGCAACCAAAAATCATATTTACCCCTAAAATAGTCCCAAAACAGCAACCACCTTATCCCGTAGTTTCCTAGATGGGGTCACTTTTATGGAGTTTCTACTCTAGGGGTGCATAAGGGGGGGCTTGAAAGGGCACATTGGTGTAAATAAACCAGTCCAGCAAAATCTGCCTTTTATTGACGCTCACTCATTGACGTCACGCGCCTGCGCCGCCTAGTGGGAGGAACAGGCGTGTGACGTCAGTGAGCGCCGCCCACACTGCCTGCTGTTACTGGAGCAAAGACAGAGTAAGGTATACAAGTAAAGAGTCGCTGATTAAAGTTAAAGTTACTGTTTAGTTTATAAATGTGCTCCTGTGAGCGTCGGGGAGGGGGATCTGTGGGTGTCACTGTTTAGGGGAGGGGGATCTGTGGGTGTCACTGTTTAGGGGAGGGGGATCTGTGGGTGTCACTGTTTAGGGGAGGGGGATCTGTGGGTGGCTCTGTTATGGGAGGGGGATCTGTGGATGGCACTGATTAGGGGAGGGGGATCTGTGGGTGTCACTGTTTAGGGGAAGGGGATCTGTGGGTGTCGCACTGGCCACTAATGAATATAATACTGGGGAGGGAGGGAGGGGGGCCGCACTGGCCACCAATGAATATAATACTGGGGAGGGAGGGCCGCACTGGCCACCAATAAATATAATACTGGGGAGGGAGGGGGGGGCCGCACTGGCCACCAATGAATACAATACTGGGGAGGGAGGTAGGGGGGGGCCGCACTGGCCACCAATGAATACAATACTGGGGAGGGAGGTAGGGGGGGCCACACTGGCCACCAATGAGTATAATACTGGGGTGGGAGGTAGGGGGGCCGCACTGGCCACCAATGAATTTAAAACTGGGGAGGGAGAGGGGTCTGGCCCCTGCTGCCTGGCATCACCCGATCTGGGGGCTGAGATCCGCACAATTAACCCCTCAGGTGCGGCACCTGAGGGGTTAATTGTGCGGATCACATCCCCCTGTAAGAGATCAGGTGCTGCCAAGCAGCAGGGGGCAGTTATTACACAGTTCTCAGTATATTCTAACTTGAAGCGTCCCCATTACTATGGGAACGCCTCTGTGTTAGAATACACTGTCGGATCTGAGTTTCACGATCTAACTCAAATCCGGTGGTATATTCTAACATAGAGGCGTTCCCATGTTGATGGGGACGCTTCAAGTTAAAATATACCATTGGATTGGGGAAAACTCCGATCCGATGGTATATTAATAGGGACTCTTGACTTTACATTGAAAGTAAATGGGGGACGGATCCGTTTGCAATTGCACCATATTGTGTCAACGTCAAACGGATCCGTCCTCATTGACTTGCATTGTAAGTGTGGACGGATCCGTTTGGCTCCGCACGGCCAGGTGGACACTTAAACGCTGCAAGCTGTGTTCGGATGTCCGCCTGCTGAGCAGAACGGAGGCCAAACGGTGCCCAACTGAGGCATTCTGAGCGGATATGCATTGGGGCTGTACGGATCCGTTCGGGGCCGCTTGTGAAAGCCTTCAAATGGAACTCACAAGCGGAACCCCGAACGCAAGTGTGAAAGTAGCCTAAAACAAACGGATCCGTTTCTTGACAGATGCCTACTGTTGTATTATTGTAACGGATCCGATTTTGCAGATACATGAAGGATCCGCCCAAAACTCCTTTGAAAGTCAATGGGAGACAGATCCGTTTGGCTCAGTTTCGTAAAGCGGACAGCAGAACGCTGCAGGCAGCGTTTTGGTGTCCGCCTCCAGAGCTGAATGGTGACTGAACGGAGACAAACTTATGCATTCTGAGCGGATCATTTTCCATTCAGAATGCATTAGGCAAAACTGATCCGTTTTGCACCGCTTGTGAGAGTCCTGAACGGATCTCACAAACTGAAAGTTCAAACGCTAGTGTGAAAGTAGCCTGATCCGTACACACACAAATTATGTTTGACTTCTCTGTGAAAATTTGCGTATTTTGTAGCCACTTTCCATAATACATTAGTTGTATATTACAGATATTACAGAACTTAACTGAAGGTCCTGATTTAGGGCTGTCGTTTTTTTTCTTCTTTTTTTTTCCTTTTTTATATGGCATGGTTAATATGACAAAAGTTATAACGTTGTCCTGTGCCACACTACTACCACCATTATTGTATCACTGCTGTTTAGATGGGTTGAGGGAATTGCTCATGGATCCCCCCCAATTGCTAGAATGCCTGATGAGCACTGGAATCCAAGAGAAGGCTTTGCACTGCTTGTTATGGTGACCTTGTTCCTATCAATTGCATGACACATAGCCACGTGGAAAACACTTGTGCACACTGGTTTTCTGATGATGTAGTGTTGTCCCTGGTACAACTACCCACACGTGATGATACTTTATGTAGGAGAAATAGTAGCCTGTACCCAGCATTATGAAACTGTGATTCATTTGTTCACATTGGATGCAAGTACTAAGTGTGATTAATTTCCTCATAAGCTTTTAAGCTGTTTCATTATTACTAGCAGCAATGTGGCAGATTGACCTACTTCTTATGGTCCGACCACACAGCGCGGTCGTGTATGAACTTCGATGAATTTGTTTTTGCTTTTATTTTGAAATCCCCAGCCTGTCAGCTCTTTATGGAGGTTTCACCCTTTTCAGTGCATGCATGAGATCTGTGGCAAAACCACACCAAAAACCACAAGTAACACATGTGGATTTTGGTGCGGGAATGCACGGAAATCTGTGCAGATTTTCTGTTTGTAAACCGGCACTCTTAGGCCATCTACCTGTACATGGGTGCGGATGAACGTACATGAGCGTTGGGATACTTTCACACTCGCGTTTTGTGCGTTTCTGTGGCATATCGGCACCAAAATCTGAAATTTCTAACTGTGGATTTTGGTGCGGATTAGATGCAGTTTTACAGCGGATCTTGCCCTTCCATTGAAAAGGGTGAAACTTGATGGACTTATGTCTTTTCAGCCATATTAACTATTTAACTATGCAAATAAAATATTATTGACATGCTACAGATTTTTAAATCTGCACGGACACAATCTGCAAAGTGTACATGAGATTTGTGTAATCTCCTACACTTTGCTGCGTTTTTTTCCACACAAAAATCTGTTCAGAAAAACCGTCCATATTCCGCAACTTGTGCAGGAGGCCTTACTGTGGCAGTGAACAAGCCAATGAGCGGTCTTTCAGCCCGCACCAAAAATCATAATTTTATAACAAGACACGGAGGCTCATATTGCTTTAACCTTCTTTACTGAATCTACCATAGCAGCAAAGAAAAAAAAAAGGTACAACAAGTGGAAACCATGGTAACAACTCCTCCCCTTATCTCAGTATATCAGTCCTTGTCTGCCTGGGATCCTCCTCTTTCTTTGCTGCTACCAGGCAGATAAGTACACTCCAGCTCTGTAGCTCTGCTCAGGGTCTGGTACATCTGTTTTAGCTGGATTGAGTTAACCCTTCAGGGTTTTAAGGGTGTCTTAAGGCATCTTGTTGTCTTTATTGCGGTCTGCTAACCTGTTGGGTGGTTTTTCGTGTCATATGTATTTTTTCCCTACAGGTCATATCCCCTTTTTGCCTCCCTAGGGTTATTTCTTCCCCCTTTGGGGGCCCTTGCGGCTCCGCTGCCTTCCGGCGTGTACCGCGCTCTTTCGAGGTACTTTGTTTTCCCCCTGTTACCTCAGGTTGCGGCCGCCATTTCGCGAGCGTCCCGGCTGTCTTCTTCGCCTTCCCGCTCGAAGTCTCGCGATTCGAGATTTCGGGCGCCATTTTCCCCTCTGCGCTCCGGCCGTAGTCTCGTGAGAGCAGGACTTCGGCTATTCAGGCCTATTGCGGACCCCGAGATCTCGCGAGACTTCGGTGTCCCTGTGTGTTCCACCATACTGCACGCACCGGACAGTACCGCTCGGCTTGTCGGACGTGTCCTTGTACCTACCTGTGCCCGGTGCAATCTCTTGCAATTATCAGTGCCCTGTGCAGTTCTTGTGCCCATCAGTGACCTGTGAGTACTAGCGTTTTCCTGTTCATTCCTCTACTTATTTTCTTGAATGGTTTTACATTACTGTCCCTTTCTTCTCTTCTAGTGCTTTCTGCTGCTTCCTGGCTGGGGTGACTAACTCCCGCCGTTCGCTGCTGCTACAATGTCCGTTCGAAAAAATTCCGTTGCTTCTGTGGCCCCTAATGACCCCCCCTCCTGCAGGACAGGTTTCCCCTACGCAGGATAGAAGGTCCGAGGTGCTTCACCCGGATGCTCATGATTTGGCACTTCAACAGTCCATTTCTAATGCCATCATAGCCGCCATGGGTTCAATGTCCTCTGCATTAACCCAGACTATTTCTCAGGCCCTCATGGCTCGCCCTAGCACCGTTGCTCAGAGCACGGTCCCACCTCCAGAGCCATTACCTACTGCCTCCAGAACAATTCAGATTGATGGGCCATCCCCATCCCAGGATAACACGCTTCGCTCGCGTAAAAGAGCTTGCACCCGCCAGGCAGAAAAAACGCGGGCATGGAAGACTGCCAGGTCTCTACCTGAGCCAGTGTCAGACTCTGATACAGAGTCGGAGGAGGAGGCTCATGATAATGAGGATGATTTACTTTTTGATATGGAGGATGATTTGGCGGACGTCGCCGTGGACCCGGCACTTAATGCATGCCCGGAGCCCACTTTACAACTTCAGGGGTCAGCAGAGGATCTTTTAAAGGATCCGTCTGGAGTACTATTGTTTAACCCCGACGAGCTGCACCATCCCCGCTCCACGGAATGGATGCCCGCCACACATGTGGCGCAATACTTGGAAGCTCGCATACGCAATCCTCTTAGCAAGGAATCGCGAAATAAATTATGGGCCGAATGCCCTCGCCCTTTGATACCACACAAAGTGTGTGAAACCCCCTCAGTGGATCCGAAAATGGTCCAATTCTTGGCGAAGACGGGTTTTAATCCCCGCAAAGGGCTGGACTCTGCTTTAAAAGCGGTCCAGGATAAGTTGCTGGATATTACGGGTCCCTTAGCCAAAATTTTTGACATGGCTGAGTCCGCTAAGGCGGCTGGTAGCCAGGTGGACCCTGAAGAATTGAGAGGTTGGGCCCAGAGAGCCATTTGTGTGGCTGGTAATGTCAATGCCTCACTGGCAATTGAAAGGCGTAAGGCCATATTGATGAAAATCGAGCCAAAGTTGTCCAATCTGACTTTGACTGAAGCGGGCAAAGATGCCCAGGGATTGCTCTTCGGCGACTCTTTTATTAAAGAGTTGGGAAAGTATGTAGGAGCATATACGGCGCTTGATAAGGCCCAGACGTCAATGCGTCGAGTCTTCCAAGGGCGTTTTTCCAACAGGGCCGGCAGTTCTAGGGGCCGACTGTCCAGCCGTTCCAATTTTCATGCCCGGGGTTCCGGCAGAGGCTCCTTTTCCTATCGAGCATCCCTCCAGGATCAGAGACACCAGCCATCCTTTTTCCCATCGCGAGGTGCCCCTTTCCGGTCACGCGGTTTCAGAGGGAATCCGAACTCCCGGCGACCGTTTGGTAAGTCCTATTTTTCGTCCTCTACCTTTTTTTAGACCAATGTGTCGGAGGCAGACTCCGGTTCTTTTCCCATGTGTGGCCAGGCATAACCTCCGACCAATGGGTTCTTTCCACTGTACAGGGGTTCACAATAGATCTGATTGCCGATCTGAGTTCTATCCCGGTGCCCCATTCAATACACCTATCCAATTCGGCTCGGTCCCTCTTTCAGAGGGAGCTGTCGGATTTACTACAGAAAGGCGCACCAGATCGAGCGCGCACCAGTGACTCGATGGGGTGTGGTCAGCAGTATTTTTCTGGTGCAAAAGAAAGGGGGCCAGATGCGCCCCGTGATCAATTTGAAAGCCTTAAACGCTTTCGTACAGTATCGGCATTTCAAGATGGAGGGCATCCATCTGTTGAGAGATCTGCTCCTTCCAGGCGATTGGATGGCAAAGATAGATCTCAAAGACGCATACCTGACAGTCCCGGTGTCTCCCTCTTCAAGAGACCTGCTTCGATTTCTGTGGAACGGTCAGACGTGGCGTTTCACCTGCCTCCCGTTTGGCCTCTCCTCCGCCCCCTGGTGCTTTACCAAAATCATGCGCCCAGTGGTGGCGTGGCTCCGCGGCAGAGGTGTCCGCCTAATCATCTACTTGGACGATATCTTGATCATGGCCCAGTCTCAATCTCTCCTGTTGAAGCATATTCACCTGGCGGTGTCCCTCCTTTCCAATTTGGGGTTCATCATCAACCAGGAAAAGTCTTGTCTGACCCCTGCCAGGTCGATGGAGTTCCTGGGATTCCAAGTGGATTCATTGGAGTTATCCCTCAGTCTCCCTCTCTCCAAAATTAAGGCCATTCGCAAAGAGCTGCGACATGTTCTTCAACTGCCCCGGATGTCGTTGCGGCATTTGGCGAGGGTAATCGGACTTCTGGCCGCCTCGATCCAAGCCATCTTTCCAGCCCCCCTTCATTATCGGGCGTTGCAGCGACTCAAAATCGCTCACCTGCGGACAGGGGCCTCTTACGCCGATTTTGTCACGTTAGACGCGGAAACGAAAGACGAATTGAGGTGGTGGATCCACAACCTGTCGTCCTGGAATGGCAGAGCTATTGTGGGTCCCCAACCGGATCTCATCATAGAATCCGATGCGAGCCTGCACGGATGGGGAGCACATTGCAGTGGCGTTTCCACGGGCGGTCCATGGTCACGAGAAGAATCTCGTCTTCACATCAACGCCCTGGAGCTTCTTGCAGGGTCGTTTGCCATTCGCAGTTTTGCCAATGGGATTGTCAGTACGGCCATCAGACTCCGCATGAACAACATATCTGCGGTCAGGTACGTCAACTGCATGGGGGGAACACGGTCAGTTGTTCTGACCTATTTGGCGAAGGACTTTTGGGAGTTCTGTCTCGACAGGAACATTTCCGTGGTGGCAGAATACCTTCCGGGCCTTCACAATACCCTAGCGGATTGGAGCTCCCGCTACATCTCTGACTCCAGCGACCTGAGATTAGACGAGACGGTTTTCTCTGCTATTTCTTCTCTTTGGGGTCCTTTTTCAGTCGACCTGTTCGCTTCCCGATTGAATACCCAGCTGCCCAGGTTTTTCAGCTGGAGGCCGGATCCTTTGGCGGAAGCAGTAGACGCCCTGCTTCAACACTGGGGAGGCGCGCTGATGTACGCGTTTCCTCCCTTTGCACTCATCCCCAGGGTACTCCTTCAAGTCCGCCAGCAGTTGGCGAACCTGATTCTGATTGTGCCTTTTTGGAGGACTCAGTCCTGGTTCCCCCAAATCCTGGAACTTCTGGTGGATTTTCCGCTCCTTCTTCCCAATCAGTTGTCGCTGCTTCTAGGGCCAGCAGGAGAATTTCATCCACTCCTGCAGAACGGATCCTTGCGTCTCCTGGCCTGCAAGATCTCGGGAGTCCCGGAGGAGGCACTGGCCTTTCAGGAACAACTAGATTCCTATTGGACTGCGCTTGGGCACCCGGTACGAGACGAGCTTATAGAGCCGTCTGGGGCTCTTGGTCTCGCTGGTGCGTCGACTGGTCTTTGGATCCCGTTGAGGCTCCTGTAAATTCCGTTTTAGCCTTTTTGACTTCACTATTTGAGGCGGGGAAGGCCTACCGTACCATCAATGTCTTTAGGTCAGCAATTTCCTCCAGACATAACGGTTTCGATGGCCGTCCGGCGGGACAACATCCCCTGGTCTGTCGCTTACTCAAAGGTTCACGATTGGCCCGACCGCCTCGGCCACGGTTTTCGTCAACCTGGGATGTTTCTGGTGTCCTAACTTTTTTGATCAACTGGCCATCTAATGCTCACTTATCCTTACGTCAATTATCGGCCAAATTGGTCACTTTATTCTGTCTAATTTCTTGTAAAAGAGTGTCTGACGTGCGTGCTTTGGATTGGGACGCTAGGTCCTTCACCCCGGAGGGGGTTCACTTTAATATTTCCCGACGCACTAAGACCAATATTCATTCGGTCTCTTACCCCCGTTTCCCGGCGTCTCCACAACTTTGTCCTGTGGTTTGTTTGCAGGAGTATGAAGATAGAACCCGCCCCTTGCGGTCGCCTTCTCTTCCTCAGTTATTTATTTCTTTTCGCAGTCCGTATGCTCCGGTCACCAGCGTTACCTTATCTCGCTGGGTTAAGTGGATTCTCTCCCTTTCCGGGATTGATACGACTGTTTTCACGGCGCATTCAGTTTGCAGTGCGGCTGCTACTTCAATAACTACATCAGGGGCACGCTTGGAAGATGTTATGAGATTGGCGGATTGGTCCAGGACTTCCACATTCCGCGAGTTTTACTTCAGACCGGCAACACACGCTTTTGATTCTTCAGTGGCTCAGCTTTAAACAAGCAATATGAGCCTCCGTGTCTTGTTATAAAATTGCAGGATTTTACTAATTTATGACGTAAAGTCATGATTTTATTAGAGACACGGAGGCGAGTATTGCCCTCCCTGGACCCACCCTTGTTAGGGCCTGGGTGAGTATTGTATGTCTGATGCTCTATGATTACGTTATTGAGATTAGTAGTATCCTCTACATGTAGATCCTACATTTTCTGATGCACTGGATTATGGTCATAGAATGTTTTCTTTTTATCCTTTTTTCTTAGGTTGAGAGACTAACGTCTTCAAGCACTTGAGTTACACAGTTCTGGATCGGTCGGATGTCCGGATCTTGCGGTCCAAGCCGACAGGTTTCCAGAGGTTCTTTCGTTGCGTTGCGGTTTTGATATGCGCTGGTTGAGGCGCAAAGAAAGAGGAGGATCCCAGGCAGACAAGGACTGATATACTGGGATAAGGGGAGGAGTTGTTACCATGGTTTCCACTTGTACCTTTTTTTTTCTTTGCTGCTATGGTAGATTCAGTAAAGAAGGTTAAAGCAATACTCGCCTCCGTGTCTCTAATAAAATCATGACTTTACGTCATAAATTAGTAAAATCCTGCAATTTTTGTGCAGCAAATCATCCTGTGCAAACAGCTCTGCTGCCCATGAACAATGATTTTCTACAGAGACCAGTGATCGCTTGTCCCCATAACGTGCAGATAATTGCAGCATGTAAATGCATCCCTCATCTCTGCTGATCCTATTGCCTGAAAAATCAGACTGTTTATGTATTTGTGTTTTTATCTGTAATATCATGATAAAAATGGCTGGCATGTGTAATGCAGTAAGTACCGTTCTGAATGTTTTGTTTCCAGGCTATTGCGGTCCTATTTATCAAGATGTCTAAAATAGAGAAGATGAGCATCCTGGGTGTGAGGAGTTTCGGGGTAGAAGATAAAGATAAACAAGTTATAACGTTCTTCACTCCGCTGACGATCTTAGTAGGACCAAATGGAGCAGGGAAAACTGTAAGTTAAATTAGATGCTGCACATTTAGATGTGACCCAAGTACGGTACAATGGCAGAAAAAACCTGTGCAGGTTTGTAGGGTGTTCTAATTTAGTGTTACAGGTTTGTTCCAGAATATTTCTCCAGAGTTCATCTGCAGGAACTATTATTTCTCAGCTCATTTTTCATATGTTTACAGCAAAATCTGGAGCAGAAGTGTTCTGCTTCATCTAAATGTTTCTGGGAATAATGGACTTTTTACTTATGCCCCGTAGCATGTGTCACACATTAAAATATTCAGACTTAAAGGGGTCGCTTCAGAAAATGGCATTTATCATGTAGAGAAAGTTAATACAAGGCGCTTACTAATGTATTGTGATTGTCCATATTGCCTCCTTTGCTGGATTGATTCATTTTTCCATCTCATCATACACTGCTCGTTTCCATGGGTTACAGCCACCGCTGCAGCACAGATACGAGGTGGCCGGGATCTGCTGGGCATGCATTCCTATCTGCTTTCCCATGGTCCTGGCCAGGCAGGCCAACACTTTTTCCTATCGTGTACAAGCACAGCCTCCACTGCTGGATTGTAGGGTGACAGTAACTGCTGGAAATGATCAGTGTAAAAGGCTACTTTCACACTAGCGTTCTGCTGTCCGCTCGTGAGCTCCACTGCTAACTGCCAGCTACAGTGTCTACTACTGTATGACCCCCCCTTCTCAGGTGGATTATTTTCACTAGCACTAGATACCATGGTTACTACTGTATGGCCCCTTTCTCAGGTGGAGTATTTGGGCTAGCACTAGATACAGTGGCTTCTACTGTATGGCCCTCTTCTCAGGTGGAGTATTTGGACTAGCACTATATGTGGTGGTTTCTACTGCATGGCCCTCTTCTCAGGTGGAGTATTTGGGCTAGCACTATATGTGGTGGCTTCCACTGCATGGCCCTCTTCTCAGGTGGAGTATTTGGGCTAGCACTAGATGTGGTGGCTTCTACTGTATGGCCCCTTTTCCGATGCAGTATTTGCGCTAGCCCTACATACCATGGCTACTACTGTGTGACCCCTTCTCAGGGGGAGTATTGGTACTAAAAGCATTGATGGCAATTGCATAACTTTCTTCCTCACAGGATGCATTTGCATGTGGTACTGGATCTAAAGTTTATACTACATTAACCTCTACTCCATGCAGAGTATCAGCCTTGGCATTGTATGTTGTATCTGCTACCGCATATCCCCCCCTTATGGGTGGAGCCTTCACCCTGGTCCTAGATGTGGTAATTGTATCTACATTTCCTTCTCAGGTGGATCTCTTCCTCATTTTATGCTACCAACAGATGGCGTAGCTCTGACAGGTGTCGTCTTTATGGTGTCACTTGGTGCCATAGCTCACGTGTCCACTCATTCCAGATGGCGCTGGTCATCTGCATTACATCCATCAACAGCTGTAGCTGAGGAGTCTAATTCATTACTTCCCATTACTGGCCACTTGTTCATTCCTCTGGTTACCACATTCTCCCACTCAGGGGGAGTTGCTACATTATGGTGGTAGATAGTGTCTGAGAAGTCTACAGACTTCCCATGTTTCAGGCATTGGCATCGCCTTGGCCTACCGCTAAGGTATTTTTTTCTACACCTCCCTGTTCAGTCTACCTGGTCCAGGCTGTTTTTCTGTGAAATGTCAGGAGGCCACACTCCTCCCTTGTAGTATTTACCAGATGGCTCTGCGTGCATCTGCCTACCACTTTGCCATTCTCCTTATGGAGCTCAACTTTTTTTTTCTAGCTCTCATTTTTTGGGCATGTTTGGTCGATATATTTTTTACCTTTTGTATAAACATCTGTGAGTGTTTTCATATTGATATCTCTAGATATTCCTGGTGACCGTTTGTGATCGCTCACTTGTTGTAGGCTGCTCTCTTCTTTTCACAGTGCAGTTGCTCTGTCTCTGGTCTGATTGCTCGACCTGACCAAGTCCGGTAATGATATTGTCCTGGGTCTAGCTTCACTCACAGTCTTCCTTTTTCTCTGGGAACTGATGTTGGTGTGACTACACTCTGATGATGCATGGCTGACGGGGTTGTTATTGATCCCCAGAGGCACAATTTTTTTCCTACTGGGCTACTCCCCATTTTCTTGTGGTTTTAACTCAGTACAGCTCATTTGTTCCATTTGTCTTTTTTTTTTTTTTTTTTTTTTTTTTTTTATCTACCTTGACGTTCACTTATCTTTCCCTTGATGATGGACTATATTCCATAATTTTTTCCTTTTATGGTTCGGCCTACAGATGCTGTCATAATGTACCTGAGAGGGCATTCCAGGGCTGGTGAGGTTTTGTCTAGGTCCTCCTGTTGTTAGGTTTGACCAGGTCTCATACATACCCGGATTCTACAGACCCATTTCTTTTAGTTGACCCCTCTCAATGGTTATTAGTTCTGCAATCTGTGACTTTTCCCTACTCACGCCAGGTCTAAAAAAGTGGACATGGTGGGGAAGGGGACATGCTAGCAGGCCTGTCTCATTCATCATTTTCTATGCCTGTTTTAGGCATGGAAAATAGTCTAAATGTAAGCCAGCTGGATACGCCAAAGTTATTTAGAAGTCGGCGCCTTTTCTTAACTTCAGCTGATTCACCGCCAGCCATAGGGGTTATTAAAGGTGTTTTACCATCTTGCTAATTCGTCCTCACCAGCAGCCAGCTCTGCTGTTCACTTTCTGGATTCATGCTTCTAAGGGTCCATTCACACGTCCGAAAAATGGGTCCGCATCAGTTCAGCAATTTTGCGGAACAGGTGCGGACCCATTAATTTTCAATAGGGCCGGAATGTACTGTCCGCATCAGCATTTGTGGATCTGCACTTCCATTCCGCCCAGAAATAGAACATGTCCTATTCTTGTCCGCAATTTTCCATGAGAGTGCTGGCGATGTGCGGTCCGAAAAATGTTGGAACACACATTGCCGATGTCCATGTTTTGCGGATCCGCAAAACACATATGGAGGTGTGAATGGACCCTAAGGCTGGGCGAGCTTTGGCAGTTTGAGTGAAGCCTTGCCACATCTTTTTCTGACATTGCACTCCTTGCGTGCTCGTTCATGTTTCTCCTATGGCCACCGCCTCTCTCCCGAATCCCTGGGTGCAGAAACTTTTTTTTTTTTTACCTAGCCGGCCTCTCATTGCAATCCTGAGAGCTCACGCTGCTGTGCATACATAAGGCTTATTTCTTTAGTGCCGCGTCTCATACAGAGCCGCGCTACATACAGGGCATGCGTGGCTCTGTATGAGACGCGGCACTAAAGAAATAAGCCTTGCGCATGCAACCCATGAATTCGAGAGGCCAGCAGTGGCCGTATCTATGGGATACCATATGACAACAATGAGGTAGGAGGGAAAGAATTTTATCAAGAAGGGTGCAAATTTGCCAATACAATATATTTACAAAAATGATCACTGGCACATCTTGAACAGATTAAACAGTGATCATTGTGATGGCAATACCCCTTTAAGACTGGTGTCTAAAACGCTGGTCTTAACCACCTCAGCTCCCCAGGCTTAAACCCCCTTAACCCCTTAAGGACTCAGGGCGTACCGGTACTCCCTAACTTTAAATAGATATTCCGGCGCCGCAGGGGTTAATTGCAACGGGATACCGGCTGAAATCATTCAGCCGGCATCCTGTCACAACGCCGGGGGGGGGGGGGGGGTGTCATCATGTGACCCCTTGTATCGGCGATCGCCGCAAACCGCAGGTCAATTCAGACCTGCGATTTCTGCAGTTTCTGATCCCGCGGGGATCAGAAACTTTAAAATGGCCAAAATGACGATTTGCACGCCCCCCCTGCACCCCTGCATGATTTATGTGGGTGGGTGCAAGGGGGGGGGGTGTCGCGGGCGGTGTGGCAGGCGGGATCGCGATCCCCCGTCCGCCTCCCCTTGAAAATTTGTTGGCGTCTAGTGTTGGCGTCAATGTGCTGACACCCTGGTATAAACGGCTGACATCTGTGCAGATGTCAGCCATTTAACCCTTTCCATACCGCGGTCCGTACGGACCGCTGTATGGAAAAGGTTAACTGTCATCGGTCAGGGAGCCCCCTCCCTCTCCCATCGGGGGGCTGCTGTGCCTTTGCAGCCCCCCGATGGAGAGGGAGAGAGCCCCCTGCAGCCCCGTGCTCACCCTTCCCCCGTCTGCGAAGTTGTGGCAGACGGGGAAGGTTCCCATGGCAACAGGACGCCTTCTCAGGCGTCCTGCTGTCCATGGTGCTGAACAGATCTATGCTAAAAGCATAGATCTGTTCAGTGTAAGTAAAATACAGTACAGAACCCTATATGGTGTACTGTACTGTATTATACAGACATCAGACCCACTGGATCTTCAAGAACCAATTGGGTATGGGTAAAAAAAATTGAAAAAAGTTAAGAAAAAAAACACGTATCACTGAATAAAGATTAAAAAAATAAAATACACTACACATATTAGGTATCGCCGCGTCCGTAACGACCTGATCTATAAAACGGTCATGTTACTTTCCCCGCACGGTGAACGCCCAAAAAATAAAAACTATGAGAAAATTGAAATTTTGCCCACCTTACTTCTCAAAAAAGGTAATAAAAGTGATCAAAAAAGTCGCACGTATGCCAAAATAGTACCAATCAAACCGTCATCTCATCCCGCAAAAATCATACCCTACCCAAGATAATGGCCGAAAAACTGAAAAAACTATGGCTCTTAGACTATGGGAACACTAAAACATGATTTTTTTTTTGTTTCAAAAATGAAATCATTGTGTAAAACTTACCTAATATGCATACTTCATTTCTATTTATGTATCGCCGCGTCCGTATCGACCGGCTCTATAAAAATATCACATGACCTAACCACTCAGGTGGCCACCGTAAAAAAATAAAAACGGTGTAAAAAAGCCATTTTTTGTCATCTTATGTCACAAAAAGTGTAATAGCAAGCGATCAAAAAGTCATATGCACCCCCAAAATAGTGCCAATCAAACCGTCATCTCATCCCGCAAAATTGAGACCCTACTTAAGATAATTGCCCCAAAAACTGAAAAAACTATGGCTCTTAGACTATGGAGACACTAAAACATTTTTTTGGTTTTAAAAATGAAGTCATTGTATAAAACTTACATAAATACCTAATATGTATACAATTTTTTTTATCACCGCGTCCGTGACCACCTGCTCTATAAAATTACCACATGATCTAACCTGTCAGATGAATGTTGTAAATAACAAAAAAATAAAAAGTGCCAAAAAAGCTATTTCTTGTTACCTTGCTGCACTAAAAGTAATATAGAGCAACCGAAAATCATATATACCCTAAACTAGTACCAACAGAACTGCCACCCTATCCCTTAGTTTCTAAAATGGGGCCACTTTTTGGGAGTTTCTACTCTAGGGGTGCATCAGGGGGGCTTCAAATGGGACATGGTGTAAAAAAAAAAACAGTCCAGCAAAATCTGCCTTCCGAAAACCGTATGGCATTCCTTTCCTTCTGCGCCCTGCCGTGTGCCCGTGCATCGGTTTACGACCACATATGGGGTGTTTCTGTAAACTACAGAATTTGGGCCATAAATAATGAGTTTTGTTTGCCTGTTAACCCTTGCTTTGTAACTGGAAAAATAATATTAAAATGGAAAATCTGCCAAAAAAGTGAAATTTTGAAATTGTATCTCTATTTTCCATTAAATCTTGTGCAACACCTAAAGGGTTAACAAAGTTTTTAAAATCAGTTTTGAATACCTTGAGGGGTGTAGTTTCTTAGATGGGGTCACTTTTATGGAGTTTCTACTCTAGGGGTGCATCAGGGGGGCTTCAAATGGGACATGGTGTCAAAAAAACAGTCCAACAAAATCTGTCTTCCAAAAACCATACGGCGCACCTTTCACTCTACACCCCGCTGTGTGGCCGTACAGTAGTTTACGGCCTTATATGGGGTGTTTCTGTAAACTGCAGAGTCAGGGCAATAAAGATACAGTCTTGTTTGGCTGTTTACCCTTGCTTTGTTAGTGGAACAAATGGGTTAAAATGGAAAATTAGGCAAAAAATGAAATTCTCAAATTTCATCCCCAATTGCCAATAACTCTTTTGCAACACCTAAAGGGTTAACAAAGTTTGTAAAATCTGTTTTGAATACCTTGTATGGTGTAGTTTATAGAATAGGGTCATTTTTGGGTGGCTTCTATTATGTAAGCCTCACAAAGTGACTTTTTAGACCTGTAGTGGTCCCTAAAAATTGGGTTTTTGTAAATTTCTGAAAAATTTCAAGATTTGCTTCTAAACTTCTAAGCCTTGTAACATCCCCAAAAAATAAAATATCATTCCCAAAATAATTCAAACATGAAGTAGACATATGGGGAATGTAAAGTCATCACAATTTTTGGGGGTATTACTATGTATTACAGAAGTAGAGAAACTAAAACTTTGAAATTTGCAAATCTTTCCAAATTTTTTGTAAATTAGTTTTTTTTTTTTATGCAAAAAAATAAAAAAATTTGACTTCATTTTACCAGTGTCATAAAGTACAATATGTGACGAAAAAACAATCTCAGAATGGCCTGGATAAGTCAAAGTGTTTTAAAGTTATGAGCACTTAAAGTGACACTAGTCAGATTTGCAAAAAATGGCCAAGTCCTTAAGGTGAAATAGTCCTTAAAGGGTTAAATAATTTTTATTTAAGAAACAACAAGATTATAACATACGTAATTAAACAATGACATCCTCCATTATCATCCCTCTTTTTATCCCTTTCCAACCTGGGGTTAATGACCAGACCACTTTTTACAATTCTGCACTACACTATTTTCACGGTTTATTGCTCAGTCATACAACTTAGCACCCTAAACACCCAGCTTTCATTTGGTGGAATTTCATTGCTGCTGACATGTTTACTTTTTTTTTTGTTATTAGTCGAAATTTACCGAATTTTTTGCAAAAAAATTACGTTTTTCACTTTCAGTTGTAAATTTTTTCAAGTAAAACTACATTTCTATATGAATATTTTCCCCACGCCTCCACAACGGCACTTACCTGGAGGTTGGCCCGCCTTCTAAGGGACAGGAAACAATTAGTGAGATCAGCCAATAAAGGGCCCCCTCCCTCTTACCTCTCCAGTTGTTTCCTGTCGCTCAGAAGGTCGGGATCGCGAATCAGCAGCTCGCGCGGCCTTCATGTGAGTATTCCCGGCTCTGCCGGAGGGCCGTTGCAGGAGGAGGGTTCGCGGGATGTTGCCTTGTTCCATCCCTCCCTCCTCTCTGTGTAAATCTGGCGGACGCTGGGCTTTTTATCTCTCGTGTCCTGGACTCCGTACCGGCTGATTTCTGGGCACCAGGGGGCGTTCCTGGCCTGAGAACGTCCCCATGTGACTCCTCCGTGCACCGTGCTGATTGGGCAAAGTTACGGCGGCACGCTCGGGGGCGGGGCTATGACGCAACCCAGAACCAGGAAGTAGAAATACAGAGCGCGCTGCCGACGTTTCTAGCAGCCATCAAGCTCTGTCCTCCGGCAGCATGTCCCTGCAAACTGGATCCGAGGCCCCTGACAAGTCCACAGATGCTCCCAGGCCCTCAAGCCCGGTAAGCCTCCTCCCTATTATTATTATTATTATTAGTATTATTATTATTAGTATTATTATTATTAGTATTGCTTAGGGGACACTCAGGTGAAATTTTCTTGACTCCCTCAACACTTCTTTGGTGGCAGTTTTTAAAGTATCCCTCAAATACTTACTATGGCACTTTAAATTGTGTCACATAGGGGAGAGACGTCTCAAAAAAGGAACAGTCTATCAAAAAGAAGTGTCCTATCTGCAAAAAAGCGCTTTCTAGTTCTCACAAGAAGACCTTATGTCAAAAGTGCTGTGATGAGGTGGTTTCATATGAATCCCCTTCACTTATTGAAAGTCTTAGAACCATTATTAAAGATAAAGTGGGGGCTGTAGTAGAAGCAAAAATGTCTACTGTTCCGCCAAAACCCTCTACTTCAAGTACTTCCATTATTGAGCAAGATTCAGACGTAGACGAAGGGGAAATCACTGCCGACTCAGACTCATCTATCTCTGGGGACGTCTATAGGAAGCCTCTTTGTTCTATTGAAGAGACCGATTCATTACTAAAGACCATCTGGGCCACAATTAATTTAGAGGAACCTAAGGAACCGCTATCCGTGGCAGGACCAGTTGTTCGCAGGCTTGGCGGACAAGAAAAAAATGTGTCTTTCCTGTCCACAGCAGTATTAAGACCTTAATTCTTAACGAATGGAAAGATCCTGAAAAACGACAGGCGGCATCAAGGATATTTAAAAGAAAATATCCCTTTTCGGAAGAGGATTCAGTTACCTGGGACAAGACCCCTAGGGTGGATGCACCAGTGGCAAGAATCTCAAAGAAGACAGCACTGGGCTTGCTCAAAGACCCAATGGATAAAAAAAGTAAGAGTCTGCTTAAAAGAACATGGGAGTCCTCTACTGCGATTCTAAGACCCAGAATTTCGGTAACTTATACGGCCAGAACCTTATCCTTGTGGTTAGGTCAATTGGAAGAACACATTGAGGCAGGCACCCCAAGAGAAAATATTCTAGCCTCTATCCCCATGTTGAAACAGGCCGCAAACTTTATGGCGGAAGCTTCTGCAGACATAGTAAAACTGTCAGCCAGAGCAGCTGCCTTATCCAATGCCTCTCGTAGAGCCATCTGGCTAAGAACCTGGTCGGGGGATACGGCATCAAAGAATAAGTTATGTGCCTTACCTTGCGAGGGGGATAGAGTGTTTGGCATGGCACTCGATGATATATTGGAGAAAGTGTCAGAAAGGAAAAAAGACTTTCCCGCTGGAATCAAAGTTCTTTTAATTAGAGACGTTTCTTTCGGCCCCAGAGACGTGGTAGAGCTGATCAAAAGAAAAAAGAATCAGGGGCGCCATGGCAGTCATCTAGAGGAAGAGGGAAGGATTTCCTATTTAATCCCGAAAAGTCTTCCCGGGCCACTACTTCCCAATGACGCCAGAGGAGCAGTAGGGGGAAGGCTAATGCATTTTTATTCAGCTTGGGTGAAAATTCTGACCTCCCCTTGGGTACTGGGGGTTATAAAAGAAGGCTACTGTCTGGAATTAATCCTTATCCCCCCCCCAGACCGTTACATGGAAAACTCCAGACTCAGGGGAAAAAATCAGGAAGCAATGGACCAACAGATATTGCTCCTCCTGGAGAAAAGAGCGATCATTCCGGTACCAGCCTAGGAACAGAAGAGAGGTTTTTACTCTCCCATATTTCTGGTGAAAAAATCAAACGGTACCTTCAGGGCGATAATAAATCTAAAGACCCTAAACAGATACGTGGTTTACAAAAAATTCAAAATGGAGACAGTGAGGTCTGTGATCAATCTTCTACAAAAAAAATTGCTATATGGTGACAGTAGACCTGGCGGATGCCTACTATCACATCCCAATCCAGTAGAAAGACCAGAAGTTTCTGAGAATAGTGGTTTGGTTCCAGGGATCTATCCATCATTATCAATCTCAAGTTCTCCCATTCGGCCTCAGCTCTGCCCCGAGATTGTTTACAAAAGTCATGACGGAAGTAGCAAAATTCCTTCACCTAGCAAGAATTTCCTTCATACCATACCTAGACGACTTTTTTATTACAGCCCCGTCAGAAAGTCTTCTTCGGTGCCACCTTCAAACAATTCTTTTTACCCTAGCCGACCTGGGTTGGATAATAAATCACCAGAAGTCCTGTCTTCTCCCCTCACAAAAAAAATCTTTCTAGGTGTTCTACTGAACTCACGCCTTATGATCTCTTTTCTGCCGGAACAGAAACGAAACAATTTAATTACCAGTATCAAGAGTTTCCAAAGACAAAGGATAACCTCCTTTAGGGAAATAATGACAATATTGGGACTCATGACGTCAACAATTTCATGTGTAAAGTGGGCTCAGCACAACTCAAGGTCACTCCAAGCCTTCCTTTTAGAGAAAATCAATTGGCAGACTTCCTAAGCAGGGATCGACTACAGCCGGGGAAATGGAGCCTGAACCATCAGATCTTTGCCCAGATTTGTGCCAGATGGGGCACTCCAAAAATCGACTTATTTGCGACAAGGAGAAACAGACAAGTCGCAGGCTTCTTTTCCCTATCCTCTCTAGATCGACCCCTTGCAGTGGATGCCTTGTCATCACCCTGGCCTCAGGATCTTCTTTATGCGTTCCCATCCTTTCCTCTAATACCAAAGGTAATTTCCAAGATCCTGGAAGAGAAGGCCCAGATTCTCCTGATCACACCCTACTGGCCCAGGAGAACGTGGTTCTCTAGACTGAAAAACCTAGCAGGAGAAGAATACTGGTTGCTACCACCCCGACCAGATCTGCTTCTCCAGGGACCAGTAATGCATCCCAGAGTCAGCCAGCTTTGCTTGACAGTCTGGAAACTGAAAGAAGCATCCTAAGAGGAAAAGGGTTCTCAGAATCGGTAATCTCCACGCTGTTGCAGAGTAGGAAACCGGTAACGTCTAAAATCTATTTGAGGACCTGGGAAACCTTTTTACGTTTTGGGAACGACAGGTGGGATCCCTCCAGCGAGCCAGAGGTGACCCTGATCTTAGACTTCCTTCAGACAGGGCTTGATAAAGGTCTATCCGTAAGTACCATTCGAGTCCAAGTAGCAGCTTTGAGTGCTTTTCTAAATATCAAACTTTCAGATTTGAGTGTAGTCAAAAGATTCCTTAAAGGGGCAAGTAGAATTCTCCCTAGCCTTAAATCTTCTGTCCCTCCTTGGGACTTGAATCTGGTCCTATCTAGGCTAATGCATCCACCCTTTGAACCCCTCTGAGAAATCTCCTTGAGGGCATTAACGCTCAAAACTGTTTTCCTATTAGCAATCACCACTGCAAGAATAGTAGGAGAAATCCAGGCTTTCTCTATTTTGTCTCCATATCTTATGGTCTTAGACGACAGGATTATATTAAAACATGCTCCAGAGTTCCTTCCCAAGGTTGTGTCCAGGTTTCACTGTCAACAGGAAATCACTCCCCCCTCCTTTTGTTCCCAGGCGACATCAGATAAGGAAAAATTGTTTCATAATTTGGATGTTAGAAGGTGCATACTTCAGTATTTGAGTGCAGCTGAAGTTTTAAGGAAGTTGAACCAGTTGCTAGTACAATATCTGGGTCTTCACAGAGGCGAAGCAGCCAACAAAACCTCCATCTCCAGATGAATAAAGGCCTGCATTACGTTAGCCTACGAAACTGAGGGGATTGCTCCACCTCCTTCACTGAAAGCTCACTCCACCAGAGCATTGTCAGCATCCTGGGCCGAAGGTGCCTCAGCTTCATTGGAAGATATCTGTCGAGCAGCGACATGGTCCAACCCGTGTACTTTCTTTAAGCATTACAAGCTGGACGTTTCCACCAATAGAGACTTGTCCTTTTGGCCGCAAAGTCTTATCTGCGGTAGTCCCACCCTAGTTAGGTATCCTATGTTATTCCTCCAGGTAAGTGCCATTGTGGAGGCATGGGGGAAAATACATAAATTACTCTTACCGGTAATTGGATTTTCCTTTAGCCTCCACAACGGCACTTACCTGGAGGTTGGCCCGCCTTCTCAGGGACAGGAAACAATTAGCGAGATCAGCCAATAAAGGGCCCCTCCCTCTTACATCTTCAGTTAAAGACCTAGGACTCAGAATAGGCATGAAAACAAGGAGTAATTTAATGAGGTATAAACATAAACAACAGAGATAAACTCACTCAAAAATAGAAGCACTTCAAAACTTTATAGTGTGTTAAAAAAAAAAAAAAAAAGTTAACTACTCCTATTTCATCAAAAGAGTATTTGAAAGCAAAATATATGTAATAGGAGTAGTTACCTTTTTTGGTTTTTAACACACTATGAAGTTTTGAAGTGCTTCTATTTTTGAGTGAGTTTATCTCTGTTGTTTATGTTTATACTTCATTAAATTACTCCTTGTTTTCATGCCTATTCTGAGTCCTAGGTTATTAACTGGAGAGGTAAGAGGTAGGGGGCCCTTTATTGGCTGATCTCGCTAATTGTTTCCTGTCCCTGAGAAGGCGGGCCAACTTCCAGGTAAGTGCCGTTGTGGAGGCTAAAGGAAAATCCAATTACCGGTAAGAGTAATTCATGTCTTTCTCTAAATTTATATTTATTGGTTTGGGTAAAAGTTATAGCGTTTACAAACTATGGTACAAAAATGTGAATTTCCGCATTTTGAAGCAGCTCTGATTTTCTGAGCATCTGTCATGTTTCCTGAGGTTCTACAATGCCCAGACAGTAGAAACACCCCACAAATGACCCCATTTCGGAAAGTAGAGACCCTAAGGTATTCGCTGATGAGCATAGTGAGTTCATAGAAGTTTTTATTTTTTGTCACAAGTTAGCGGAAAATTATGATTTTCTTTTTTCTTACAGTCTCATATTCAACTAACTTGTGACAAAAAATAAAAAATTCCATGAACTCACTATGCCCATCACGAAATACCTTGGGGTGTCTTCTTTCCAAAATGGGGTCACTTGTGGGGTATTTATACTGCCCTGGCATTTTAGGGGCCCTAATGCATGAGAAGTAGTTTGAAATCCAAATGTGTAAATAATTCCCTGTGAAATCCTAAAGGTGCTCTTTAGAATTTGGGCCCCTTTGCCCACCTAGGCTGCAAAACAGTGTCACACAAGGGAAAAGTTGACTTTTAGAGATATTTCTCTCACCCAGCATGGGTATATGTAAAAAGACACCCCAAAACACATTGCCCAACTTCTTCTGAGTACGGCGATACCACGTGTGACACTTTTTTGCAGCCTAGGTGCGCAAAGGGGCCCAAATTAATTTTTGGAGGGTATTTTTAGACATTTGGATTACAGACTTCTTCTCACGCTTTTAGGGCCCCTAAAATGCCAGGGCAGTATAAATACCCCACATGTGACCCCATTTTGAAAGAAGAAACCCAAGGTATTCAATGAGGGGCATGGCGAGTTCATAGTTTTTTTTTTTTTTTTTTTCTTTTTTTTGGGCACAAGTTAGCGGAAATTTATTTATTTGTTTTTTTTCTCACAAAGTCTCCCTTTCCGCTAACTTGGGACAAAAATGTAAATCTTTCATGAACTCAATATGCCCCTCAGTGAATACCTTGGGGTGTCTTATTTCCAAAATGGGGTCATTTTTGGGGCGTTTGTACTGCCCTGGCATTTGAGCGTCTCCGCAATCATTACATGTATGGCCAGCATTAGGAGTTTCTGCTATTCTCCTTATATTGAGCATACGGGTAATGAGATTTTTTTTTCTGTTCAGCCTCTGGGCTGAAAGAAAAAATTAACTGCACAGATTTCTTAATTCGCATCGATCAATGTGGATGAAAAAAAATCTCTGCCAAAAAAAAAAGAGGGGGAAGGTGTCTGCCAGGACATAGGAGCTCCGCCCAACATCCAAACCCACTCAGCTCGTATGCCCTGGCAAACCCGATTTCTCCATTCACATCATTCGATGTTGCTGAATAAATCATTGCCGGAATTATTATTTTTTTTAAATACAAAGTGTTGCCAAAGCATATAAACACTGCCCCTCAGCTCATAAGCCTCGGCAAACGTATCTTTTTTACTGCAGAGGAGAAATCTCGTCTTGCAGCGCCACATACACCGACTTTTGTGTAATCTGACAGCAGCGAAATGCTTCTGTCAGAATGCACATCAGTGCTGCAGCTGGTTCATCAGTTGGTCCACCTAGAAGGTAAAAAATAAAATAACCAGGCCGCAACGCAATAAATTTATTAACATTAACTTTATATAACATTTGAACAGAACATTAACTTTTATAAACTTTATTGAACTTTTGGAACAGAACATTAACTTTTTTGCTTACCTCTCCTTCCCCATGGGACAATGTGCAAAGCGTAAATCGCCCAGAGATGTGGCGAAGTACATTATACACTTTGTCCCAGGTGAAAGGAGAGGTTTGCAGCAGCTCTTTGTGAAAGGGCCCTAAGAGCCCTGTGTTCCTGTCCTGTGTGATGCAATCCCTATGCTAAAAGTGTACCTGTGTGTGGTACTTCCAAAAACATTCCCGTAAGCATAGGGAAGGGTGGTCAGGGCAGTCAGGACAGAAATAGCAGGTGTCACACCTTATTCCACTCCTGCTACAGACACCACATCTTTTTCGGGGTGGTACCAGCAACGACATTGGGTAAATGTCGCTCGTGTAGACGGCTCACTACACTGGTGGATGGGGCCATGGAACCTCCTGGATACAGGAGGTTCTCGATGATCTCTTCTTGAAATTTGAGGAAGGATCCTGTTCTCCCAGCCTTACTGTAGAGAACAAAACTATTGTACATAGCCAATTGAATTAAATATACAGACACCTTCTTATACCAGCGTCTGGTGTGGCGGGACAGGGCTGTTTCACACGAGCAGATGCCGTGCGTGACATCCGCTGCGTGAATGACAGCCAAGACCCGATGCGGACAGCAGAAGCACAGAGCATTAACATGATTAATAATGCTCCGTGCCTCTCTGTGATCTCTTTACTACGAAATCACAGTGACAACTTTATCTCACTGTGATTTTGTAGTAAAGACATCATAGAGAGGCATGGAGCATTATCAATCATGTTAATGCTCCGTGCTACTGCTGTCCTCATCAGGTCTTGGCTGTCATTCACGCAGCGGATGTCACACACGGCATCCGCTCGTGTGAAACAGCCCTAAATAAGGAGCCAACATCTGGTCATTGAAGTCCACCCCTCCCATGAGAAAATTATAGTCGTGGACCGAGAGGGGCTTTTCAATGACACTAGTAGCTCGTTCAATTTGTATTGTCGCGTCTGCGTGAATGGAGGAGAGCATGTAAACGTCACGCTTGTCTCTCCATTTCACCACGAGCAGTTCTTCGTGAAACAAGGCAGCCCTCTCCCCCCTTGCAAGACGGGTTATAACAAGCCAGGGGGAAGCCCCGGTGACTAGGTCGCGCGCTGCCACAGCAGCCAATCTGTTCTAAAAACAAATGCCTGAAGAGGGGCACACTTGTGTAAAAATTGTCCACATAAAGATGGTACCCCTTGCCAAATAAGGGTGACACCAAGTCCCAGACTGTCTTCCCACTGCTCCCCAAGTAGTCAGGGCAACCGACCGGCTCCAGGGTCTGATCTTTACCCTCATAGATCCGAAATTTGTGGGCATAGCCTGTGGCCCTTTCACAGAGCTTATACAATTTGACCCCATACCGGGCGCGCTTGTTTGGGATGTATTGTTTGAAGCCAAGGCGCCCGGTAAAATATATAAGGGACTCGTCTACACAGATGTTTTGCTCAGGGGTATACAAATCTGCAAATTTGGTGTTAAGGTTGTCTATGAGGGGCCGAATTTTGTGAAGCCGGTCAAAAGCTGGGTGGCCTCTGGGACGAGAGGTGCTGTTGTCACTAAAGTGCAGGAAACGCAGGATGGTCTCAAATCGTGTCTTGGACATGGCGGCAGAGAACATGGGCATGTGATGAATTGGATTCGTGGACCAATACGACCGCAATTCATGCTTTTTTGTTCGGAAAGACTGGGCATAAAAGCTTCCCGGGTTGGCGGCTATAAATTGAGTGGCATACCGATTTGTTTCTGCCATGACTAAGTCCAAGAGCTCTGCAGTCAAGAACAGCTCAAAAAACCCCAGTGCCGATCGGATCTGAGCTGTCTCAACCCGAACTCCAGACTGGGCGGTGAAAGGGGGAACTACTAGTGCAGCTGAAGTTGGGGGATGCCAATCAGGGTTTGCCAGCACCTCAGGGAATCTAGGGGCTCTACGGGCCTGTCTGTGCGCTGGCTGCGACGGGGGAACTAATGCACGTGCCAACGTACCAGCTTCAACTGCCCTTCTGGTGCTCGCCACTTCACCATGTTCTACGGCAGTGCTGGTACTAGGTCCAGGATGGGCTGCGCTGCTGGTGTATGCCTCACCTCATAATCCGACAGCGCCAACCCCACTCTGCTGCCCTTGAAGAGGATCCTGCGCAACCTGTGGTCTAGCAACACAGGGCCGGGTACGCCTGGTGGTATCAGGGACCTCAACCTCATCGTCAGAACTTTGGGTCAGACTGCCACTGCTTTCTACAGGTTTGTATTCTGACCCGCTGGATTCGTCAGATGAGGGTTCCCATTCCTCATCCGACTGGGTCAGAAGCCTGTAGGCCTCTTCAGAAGAATACCCCTTACTTGCCATTTGGTCAGCTAAATTTAGGGGGTATTCCCTGAGACTACCCAAGAAAAAAAAGAAAGCCTGTCTTACAAATGGAAGGCTAGCGAAGTTGCCGGAAGCCGCTGTGATTGATTAAAAAAAAAATGCTCTACAGAGTGATATCGCTGCAGAGCTTGTAAAAAGATTGTGCACTGATAAAAAAAAAAAATTTGGGGGGGGGGGGGATTCACTGCGGCGGGGCGGGGGTGGGTGAACGTACGTGTGGGTGACCGATCAGGTCTGATCGGGCAAACACTGCGTTTTGGGTGGAGGGCGAGCTAAGGTGACACTAATACTATTATAGATCTGACTGTGATCAGTTCTGATCACTTACAGATACTCTAAAAGTACCAATGCTGATTAGCGATACGCTAATCGGCGAATTAGTGACTGTGGTGCAGTGGGCTGGGCGCTAACCGACGCCAAGTACCTGACAAAGGGGCCTAAACTCTCCTAAAACCTAACAGTCAATACTAGTGAAAAATTTTTGGGGACAATTTACACCAGGCATCCTCAAACTGCGGCCCTCCAGCTGTTGCAAAACTACAACTCCCAGCATGCCCGAACAGCCTACAGCAGGGAATTGTGGGAGTTGTAGTTTTACAACAGCTGGAGGGCCGCAGTTTGAGGATGCCTGGTTTACACTGATCACTTTTTTTCCCTTTCACTGGTGATTTGACAGAGGTGATTGGGGGGGGGGGGGGGTAATCTGAGGCTAAATTTGTGGTGTTTGTGCACTTACAGTGATGTTTGCTCCTCTGCTGGGACCAACCGAAGAAAAGGACCAGCAGAGGAGCACAGAAGCCATTTAACACATTATATTTATAAATATAATGTGTTAACTGGCTTGTGATTATTTTTTGGGGGAAAATCACCAGCCTGCCAGCGATGATCATTGGCTGGCAGGCTGGTGACGAACTCCTCCTGCGACTTGCGGGCCGGCTATGCGCGCCGTCTCGCGAGATGGCGCGCCTGAGCGTCAAGGAGGAATGAATCGACCGCCTCTGGACCGCAATCCTGTGTTAGGTGGTCCGGAGGCGGTTAATAAATGACCCCCTATGTGCTTTGAGTGTGGAGGCTTGACCCTAAGATGGAGAGGCTATTGGAAAAGTCAGTCTTTGTTAAAAGGGAACAGCATACTTTACGACTGTATAGTAACTTGAGTATTTGGATATAGGTGATGCAGTAAGACGATATAAAGAACTTCCCTTTTATTTGCAGAAGCTCTCCAGGAATTGGTTAAAATGGCTGCCAACAACTTGTCCTAGAATATGGAAGGAGGACTGTTTGCCACCACTTGCAGAGCTGCCTAGGGTTAATGAGAGGTGGGACCTCACTACACTTACATAGTACATAAGGCCGAAAAAAGACATTGCTGTACAATAGATGGTGATGATGTGATCCTGCTTAAGATATGCCATCATGGCTAAGCAACCTGACTTACTTATTGGTGAAGACTCACCAATTTGTAGTGATGTAAGGGTGGGTTCACATCACGTCTTTTTCATTCGTTTGACGTATGGCATCAGTCTGAGGCATCCGTTAACGTATAGGTTAAACAGATGAGAAAAACGTGATGTGAACCCAACCTAAGTGCCAGAGTGTAGTGTGTAGTGATGTCCCACCCTCTAGTGCAGCCGTTTCTGCTCATTCTAGGGCAGGCTGGTGGTGGCCATTTTAAATTGGTCCCTGAGAACCCCTTAAATCCCTTCCTGACCAGCGGCATACATGTATGGCGCTGCAGGAAGTGAGTTTCTGACAAGTGTCATAATTTTAAGGCGCTGATTGGCAGGCACAGTAGCTGTGCTTGCCTGATCAGCTGCAGGATCATGGCTGTTACTGACAACAAGGACCCTGCTGTATCCACCAGCATTGGTATAAACATTGATGCAGGCTGAATAACCCCTTAGATGCTGCGCTCAATGCTGACCACAGCATGTAAAGGGTTTACTCTGACCCCATCAGTTCCAGGCTGGGTCTCATGAGCGAAATGTCAGTGTAATACTTGCCATTTCAATGCATTACAATACCATATGTATTGCGTTGAAACAGGAATCATACCCTGAAAAGTCCCATATTAGCTCAAAAATAAAAAGTAAAAAAAATTAAAAGATTCAAGTAAAAATTGAAAAAAATACATATTAGATATCACCCCGTCAGTATCGACCAGCTCTAAAAATTATCTACCCTTTTTAATCGTAAGAGGACAGTAGAAGCGGGTGGCTGTTATGCAATATTCTCCTTAGACGCTGCCAAAGTCTTTGACCGCATGGAATGGGAATATTTGTGGGAGGTTATGGGTGCTATGGTGTTGGTCAGGGCCTTGTGACATTTGGAAAAATTGCTATATAGTTCACTGGTAGCTAGGATTAGAGCCAATGGGGGTATGTCGGCACAATTTGCATCAAATAGGAGTACGAGGCAGGGATGCTCTATCTTCCCCTACTGTTTGCAGTAGCCATTGAGCCCCTGGCCTGTCTGCTACTTTCTTCATTTGACTGGAAGGGGTTCCCCTTCAGATCTCAGGAGGAGAGAGTTTCATTATATGTTGACAACATGTATGTACAGTACAGACCAAAAGCTTGGACACACCTTCTCATTCAAAGAGTTTTCTTTATTTTCATGACTATGAAAATTGTAGATTCACACTGAAGGCATCAAAACTATGAATTAACACGTGTGGAATTATATACATAACAAAAAAGTGTGAAACTGAAAATATTTCATATTCTAGGTTCTTCAAAGTAGCCACCTTTTGCTTTGATTACTGCTTTACACACTCTTGGCATTCTCTTGATGAGCCTCAAGAGGTAGTCACCTGAAATGGTTTTCACTTCACAGGTGTGCCCTGTCAGGTTTAATAAGTGGGATTTCTTGCCTTATAAATGGGGTTGGGACCATCAGTTGCGTTGAGGAGAAGTCAGGTGGATACACAGCTGATAGTCCTACAGAATAGACTGTTAGAATGTGTATTATGGCAAGAAAAAAACAGTTAAGTAAAGAAAAACGAGTGGCTATCATTACTTTAAGAAATGAAGGTCAGTCAGTCAGCCGAAAAATTGGGAAAACTTTGAAAGTAAGGGCTATTTGACCATGAAGGAGAGTGATGGGGTGCTGCGCCAGATGACCTGGCCTCCACAGTCACCGGACCTGAACCCAATCGAGATGGTTTGGGGTGAGCTGGACCACAGAGTGAAGGCAAAAGGGCCAACAAGTGCTAAGCATCTCTGGGAACTCCTTCAAGACTGTTGGAAGACCATTTCAGGTGACTACCTCTTGAAGCTCATCAAGAGAATGGCAAGAGTGTGCAAAGCAGTAATCAAAGCAAAAGGTGGCTACTTTAAAGAACCTAGAATATGACATATTTTCAGTTGTTTCACACTTGTTTGTTATGTATATAATTCCACATGTGTTAATTCATAGTTTTGATGCCTTCATAGTCAGGAAAATAAAGAAAACTCTTTGAATGAGAAGGCGTGTCCAAACTTTTGGTCTGTACTGTAGGTGATATAGAGAATTCCATACGCCCTATTATGCATGATATTATCGAATTTAGGAAACTCAGGATTAACAATTAACTTGGACAAATCTGTACTCCTTCCTCTTTACCTCCTTCCACCCCATGTAGACCTGTCACATACACAATTACAAGTAGCACAAAGTTTTAGGCCTCTTTCACACGGGCGAGTATTCCGCGCGGATGCGATGCGTGAGTTGAACGCATTGCACCCACACTGAATACCGACCCATTCATTTCTATGGGGCTGTTCACATGAGCGGTGATTTTCACGCATCACTTATGCGTTGCGTGAAAATCGCAGCATGCTCCTCTTTGTGCGTTGTGGTGCGATAATCCACGCAACGCAGGCCCCATAGAAGTGAATGGGGTTGCGTGAAAATCGCAAGCTTCCGCAAGCAAGTGCGGATGCGGTGCGATTTTTCACGCACTGTTGCTAGGAGACGATCGGGATGGAGACCCGATCATTATTATTTTCCATTATAACATGGTTATAAGGGGAAATAATAGCATTCTGAATACAGAATGCATAGTCAAATTGCGCTGGAAGGGTTAAAAAAAAAAAGAAAAAAGAAAATAATTTAACTCCCCTTAATCCACTTGCTCGCGTAGCTCGGCATCCTCTTCTGTCTTCATCTGAGCTTTGTGCAGTAACAAGGACCTTTGGTGACGTCACAGTCATCACATGATCTTTTACCATGGTGATGGGTCATGTGATGACTGTGACGTCACCAAAGGTCCTTGTTACTGCACAAAGCTCAGATGAAGACAGAAGAGGATGCCGGGCTACGGAAGCAAGTGGATTAAGGTGAGTTAAATTATTTTTATTTATTTTTTTAACCCTTCCAGCGCTATTTTACTATGCATTCTGTATTCAGAATGCTATTATTTTCCCTTATAACCATGTTATAAGGGAAAATAATACAATCTACAGAACATCGATCGCGTTTGGGTACCAAACACGCGCAATTTTTCTCACGCGAGTGCAAAACGCATTACAATGTTTTGCACTCTCGCGGAAAAATTGCGGGTGTTCCCGCAACGCACCCGCACGTTTTCCTGCAATGCCCGTGTGAAAGAGTATTTGGGAGTCACGATTACACCAACGCTCATGGATTATATTAGAGTTAACTTGGACCCCTTGCATACCAAATTCATTGACAAAGTCAGTATCCAGTGTAAGCTACCCTTGTCAGTTATTGCCCGGAGTAACTTAATTAAATTGATTTTGATGCCTCAACTGCTATATGTATTCCATTATTCTTTCATTTGGGTCCCTCAACTGCTATATGTATTTCATAATTCTTTCATTTGGGTCCCGCAACGTGTATTCTACAAAATTTTGGGTTTATTACGTTCTTAGGTATGGAAAAAGCATCAACCTAGAATATGGCTTGAAACCCTCCAAAGAGGAAGGAGGTCTTTCTCTTCCCAACCCATGGCTTTACTTTATTGCGGCTTAGTTGCAACTCAAGGGGTGGTGGCAACATTCGGATCTAGGTCCCTCTGCCACAATACCTACCTCCAATATGAAGCAGAAAGCTCCTATTGCTATGGCAGAGCTGAGAAGGCCATCATCTCTCTCTGGGGGGGTATCCCACCATGTCCCTGATTAATAAAACGTGTGAAAGTTTAAGAAATTGCTAGGAATTAGGGGACACCACGCCCCTATGGCACAATCCCAAGTTACCAGAATTGTTTATATTGGAAGGCTTCTCCCCCTGGAAAGATAAGGGTACACCACTATCTACTCTTTTTTCATCAGAGTCAGACAGACAGGGTTATTAAATCGTTTGCACAACTTCAGACTGAATTCAGCCTCCCTCTTACAGTATTAATTCAGTTCCTACAATTGACACGCATATCAGACGGGTTTGAGCTATCACCATCTTCTCCTATTATACAGCAGGTGCTATGCAAGGGCAGCGCTAAGGGTTTGATATCACTGGTCTATAGACACCGCAACAGCCTCCGCCGGTTAAGGATAAGTGGGAACATGACGTTTGTGTTCTCTGTCAGGAGCAATGGGACACTGTCCTAGCCCTAACCCCTAGTCTCAGTGAAGCGCAGAGCATGTCCCAATTACTTTTACTACACAGAGTGTACAAGACTCCCTTATTTCTTTATAAAATAGTTCTTCGAGCTGACTCAAGTTGTCCCCACTGTGGAGCAGAGGATGCTTCTTTGATGCGTATGTTCTGGGATTACTCTGCGCTGGGTTCATACTGGAAGGGAGTCCTGGGGATTATTGCCCAGACTTCTCAGATGCAATTGCCAGGAGACCCTAAAACATGCATACTAGGTCTCTTAGACCCTTCTGGAAGTGATACTACAGTATCTTTTGGCATTCAAAGAATGCTATTTCAAGCTAGAATACTAATCGCCAGAGATTGGATACAACATAGGACACCTATCAAGCTTGAGTTTGTGAATACCATATGTAGGTTTTGAGAGAGGGGTGTATATGAAGAGGACATAACTAGCAAAATTCTTAACCATACTGCAGGGACGTTTATCAGTACCAGGACTATCTACACAGGCACTACTGGGGCAACTACCTAATGGCGCAACTCAACGTTTTACGACACCTGGCCTTAAATTTTTTACTGGATGAAAGGCATTGTCTAACTTCAGCAGATAGCATTTATCGTGTAGAGAAAGTTATTACAAGGCACTCGCTAATGTATTGTACTACCCATATTGCCTCCTTTGCTGCCTAGACAATTTTTCCATCACATTATACATGTCTCATTTGGAAGGTTACAACCACCCTTTAATCCAGGATTGGTGGCTGTGCTTGCACACTTTAGAAAAAAACAATGGCCAGTGTGCATTCCTATGGTCCCGTCCACCAGTGAAGCTAGTGCTTTTTTCTTTAGTGTACAAGCATGACCATCTCTGCTGGATTGAAGAGTGGTCCTTACCTAGGAAGCAAGACATGTATAATGGTGTCTGCTTGCACACTATAGGAAAAAGCACCGGCCTATGTGCATTCCTATGTTCCCAGCCACCAGAGAGGCCATTGCTTTAGTGTGCAAGCAAGGCCACCGATGGATTGCAGGATGGTTGTAACCATGGAAACGTCTAAGTGTATAATGTGGTGAAAAAATTAGAAATGAAGCAATTGGGACAATCCCAATGCATTAGTAAGTGCTTTGTATTACCTTTCTCTACATGATGAATGCCATTTACTAAAGTGAGACAACCCCTTTAAATAAGTTGGCGAAATTCGCACCCAGTTTCGCCAACTTATTTATGTCATATTGGGAGCATTTGACTATCTCTCCTATCCTAAAGAGAGATACTGAGAGTGGCGGTCTTCGTTTTTGGAAGAGATATATCGATGACTGCATAGGCATCTGGTATGGCACTGAAGAGGAATTATTGCATTTTATCTCATACCTAAATTCTAATGAATGGAACATAAAATTCACGGAAGATATTAGTAAAACCGTCATCCATTTTCTTGATCTTGAAATTAGATTGGAACAAAATAAAATGGTAACCAAAACCTATTTTAAACCAACTGACCGCAATGGGTACATTGAAAGCAGCAGTTGCCATTACAAGCCTTGGTTATGTAATGTACCAAAAGGCCAACTAAAACACATTAGAAGAAACTGTTCTAATATTAAAGACTACGAGAATCAAAGTAGTATTATCGTAGATCGTTTTATTGCAAAGGGATATGAAAAGGAAATATTATATAAGCAAAGGGAAGAAATAAGATTAGATAATGATGAACTAAAAAATAAGGATTCTAAGGAATATATGGAAGGTATGAGGGATAAATATCAATTTGCTTTTTCCACTTCTTATTCCACTATTTGCCCCCAGATTAGAAAAATTATACATCAGAATTGGAATGTCCTGAAAAACGATCGGATCATTGGAGATCTTATCCCAAACAAACCCTCTTTTATTTTTAAAAGAGCTCCCACTGTTAGGAATCGGATTGTACATAGTTTTGTGAAGGATGTCCCTAGTACAACCAAATCCTGCAGTGTTTTCACATGGTGCGGTTTTTGCCTCTGTTGCAAAAATCGCTCCAGGGAAGAGAAGAAAAAATCAAAAATAAAGGAGATTGTGTCTACCTCTAAAGCAACTGTCTTAAAAATTAGGGGGAATATTTCTTGTGAGACTATGGGAGTCATCTATATGTTGGAGTGCCCATGTGGGCTCCAATATATAGGTAGGACTCTTAGGAAACTTAAAGTTAGGGTGGCAGAGCACATTAGAAATATCAAAAAGGGTCTGGAGACGCATAGTGTCTCTGCCCATTTCAAGAGAGTTCATCAGAAAGACCCTAGTGGTTTGAAATTTTGCGGTATAGAACTGGTTAAACAACATTGGCGAGGAGGTAATCCCATAACACAAATTAATAAGACGGAAGCTAAATGGATATTTGAGATGGATACCTTACAACCACAAGGACTGAACATGGAGTGGGACATTAAAGCAGTCTGTATGGCTTGATCCACATGATACCTTTTTCCATTTTTTTTTTATTGATAATTTTATATATTTTTATATTTATATGTTTTTTAAACATTCCATACATATGTTTTTATGTCTATTTATTTGTGTATTTATATTTTCGATACTTGTTAATGTGATTGGCATGTTACTGATTACGGAAGTCCGTTTCAGTTCCGGGGTGGAAGGGTTCTTCTACTCGTGGTTTGCAGCGGCGTCTATACTGCAGCCCCTGAAGAAGCGAACAGCGAAACCCGGGTCGGGCTTTTTCTTTTACATGCAAGTTTGAAACTCATCAATTGTAAGTGCAATAAATTCTTTACCTTAAAGATACCGAGGGTATTGCACCATTTGCCTTATTCCTTTGAAGGTTCGGTGCTTTGGATTCAGAGGTTGGACGCCCAGCACGAGATCTGTGGATCAGCAGGAGTTGTTTGGTGATTCCTTCTTCACAAACTAACACGTTCCAGCAAGTGTTTATCTCTCATATGTGGGTTCGGAGCGTGGTCATAGTTGTGTGAGACTCATTATGCTACATATGGTTTAGTAGCAGGAGAACTGTGCTTTTCACACATGGACATTCTGGTTCAGTGAGTTCCTTCTCTGACAACTGGACGATTTTGTTCCCAATTCTCTTATTTGCAGGAGTTGCTACTGACACTCACTGGTTATTTAGAGCGCGGCTCCCGCACCTTGCTTTTACTCAGCAACAAACTACGAGCTAACCTTTAGGGCTCATGCACACGAACGTATTTTCTTTCCGTGTCCGTTCCGTGTTTTTAGGACCGTATGCGGAACCATTTATTTTAATGGGGACACAAAAAAAATAAAACGGAAGTTACTCTGTGTGCATTCTGTTTCCATATATTCATTTCACAAAAAATAGAACATGTCCTATTATCCGCATTAGGGACAAGGATATGACTGTTCTATTAGGGGCCAGCTGTTCCGTTCCGCAAAATACGGAATGCACACGGACTTCCTCCGAGTTTTGCAGACTGCAAAATACATAGTCGTGTGCATCTTTCACACAAGCGAACTTTCTGTCCGGATGCGATGCCTTTTGTTGAACCGCTAAGAAACCAGACTGAATCCTGACCCATTCATTTCAATGGGTCTGTGTACATGAGCGTCTTTTATGACTGATCATGTCGGTGTTCAGTAAAAATCACAGCATGTTATATTGTGCGTTTTTCACGCAACCCTGGCTCCATAGAAGTGAATGGGGGGTTGTGTGAAAAATGGATTGCATCGGGATGCACTGCGTTTTTTTCCCCCACGCCTCCACAACGGCACTACCTGGAGGGTACCCGCCTCTTCTGGGACAGGAACAACCCAGATCAGCGTATAAAAGCCCCATCCAACTTCACCAGTTGTTTTCCTGTCCCTTAAGTGACAGGGTTTTGATCAGCGTGGTTGCGCAGGGCCTTTGGTAAGTTCTCTTGGGCTTCCAGAGCGCTCATGCAGGGGGAAGGATCCCCGAGCGGTTGCTCCTCCTTCCCCTCTGGCATAAGTCCGGCGTGTGCTGGCTGCCCCGGGCTTCTGTTTCTGTGTTTTTGGCCGGGAATCATTGGTGCGCTGGTTGGGGGTGTTCCCAGGGCCAGGGGATGCTTCAATCTCTACTTCCAGGTGCGGCGCACTGTGGAACGCAGTGCAGGCGTGTGACATCATCACACCCTGCCCGGAAGTGCTTGGGCCGGCAGTACCTGTGAAAAGGGAAGAATGCCAAGCGGCCCACATTCTACAGTACTGCATCAGGGATGTTGGAGTCGTAACGGCACTTGCCTCCTCCGGACAGCCAGCATGTCTGCTCCTGGTGATCTAGACACTACTAGAAAGGCCACCGACACCTCCAGGCCCTCCAGGGCCTGCTGTTTTTTTAGAGGAGGTAGAGCTTGCTATTTTCTGGAGAACCGTCACAAAAAAAGATGCCAGATGTGTAAAGAGAGTCTATACTCTACTACCAAAACATTTGTCCCCAATGCATAAATATTGTGGTCTCAGTGGAATCCCCATCTACTGTGGATAGTTTAAGATCCTTAATTAAGGAACAAATTGGAGCAGCCATTGATGCGAGATTGGCGGTAGTCTCTCCTAAACCTTCCACCTCCAGAGCAATTCCTGCTGTGATTGATGAACATTGATTCGATCTGGATGAGGAGGAAGCTTCTTCTGATACAGATTCAACCTGTAGTATCTCTGAAGGCTCCTCGGGTCGCCCATTGTGTTCCATAGAGGAAACTGTGTCCTTACTTAACACCATTAGGGCGACAATAAATTTAGAAGAGACTAAAGAACTGTTATCCTTCTAGGATCAGATGTTCTTAGGATTCGTGGAGAAAAAGAAAAGGGTTTTCCCAGTACACAACAAGATTAAAAATGTAATCCAGAATGAATATAAGGATCCTAAGAAAAGGCAGGCAGCATCTAGGATGTTTAAAAGAAAATATCCTTTTTGCCAAGGATGATTCCAGCTCCTGGGATAAAGTTGCAAGGGTCGATGCACCAGTCAATAGGATCACAAAGAAATCTTTGTTGCCGCTTGAAGACTTGGGGATCCTTAAGGATCCTATGTATAAGAAATGTAAGTCCCTGCTCAGATGTTCCTGAGAGTCTTATATGTATATATTACATCCTGACATCTTGGCCACTTACACAGCAAGAACCCTGTCTTTATTGCTGACTCAACTAGAGGAACATATTCAGTCAAGCATTCCTAGAGAAGATATTCTGGCCTCCATCTCGGTTCTCAAGCAGGTTTCAAATTTCCCGGCAGATCTGGTGAAATTGTCGTCAAAAACTGCAGCCTTATCGAATAACTCTTGTAGAGCGGTGTGGTTAAGGTCCTGGAATGGAGATTCAGCCTAAAAAATAAGCTTTGTGCCATCCCATGTGAAGGCGATCGTTTAATTGGGAAAGCCTTAGATGATATCCTGGAGAAGGCTTCCGATAGGGAAAAAAAGCTTTCCTACGGAGTCTAAGTTATCCCATCAGAGACGTCCTGGATTTGATTTTAAAAAAAGGCAGAATTCAGGGGCTTCATGGCAGTCTTCAAAGCGGAAAAATAAAGGATGCCTCTTCTCAGAAAAATCTTCCCGTCCAAGTATCACCCAGTGACGCTAGAAGTCCGGTTGGGGGAAGGATAAAACAATTCTTTCAGGCCTGGGAACATATTCATGCCTTTCCCTGGGTGCTGTTTATAATAAAATCAGGATACAAGCTGGAACTATCAGGTCCTCCCCCCGCCGGGTACCTGGAAAATTTAAGATTAAAGGGAGAAAAACAGGAGGCGTTAGAATCTCAGATCGCACTTTTCCTTCAAAAAGAAGCAATAATCCAAGTTCCTCCAGAAGAAGAGAAGAAAGGCTTGTATTCTTAAATTTTTCTAATCAAGAAACCGGACAGACCATTCCGGGCAATCATAAATCTGAAGAGTTTAAACAAATTTATAACATACAAAAGATTCAAAATGGAGACAGTAAGGTCCACAATCAATCTATTATCCAGAGACTGGGTTATGGCAATAATGGAGCTCTCCGATGCCTACTATATTTAAGGATGGCGGTTTGGATTCAGAGGAGGATCAGTCATTACCAGTTCCAGGTCTATGCTCTTCCCCAAGAGTGTTTACAAAGGTCATGGTGGAGATCTCAGGTTTTTCCATCTGTCAAAAATTCTGTTGATTCCATACCTAGATGACTTATTGATTTGCGGTCCCAAACGCAGAATCTCTTCTGTTTCAGATGCAGATAGTAATCCAGACTTTGTCAGACCCAGGTTGGATCAATATGCAGAAGTCAAATCTGTTTACATATTATCGGAAAGTGTTTCTAGGAGTACTTTTGGATTCTCACCTAATGTCCTTCTTACTTCCAGTAAAAAATCTGGAAGATCTGATTCAGAAGATCTAAAAATTTCGACATTTGCACAAGACCTCCGTAAGAGAAATCATGACAATTCTAGGTCTCGTGACATCCAAAATATCTTCAGTAAGAACTCAAGAACTCTACAGCCATTCCTTTTACGTTCCCGGGACCGAAGACTAAAAGATCAAAAGTTGCCTCTGCCTCCCTTGAGGATATTTGCAGAGCGGCTACTTGGTCAAGCCCTTCAACTTTTTGTAGACACTATAAACTTGATGTTCTGTCCAATAAGGACTGTGACACAGTAAAGTGAATTGTATGTGGAGGCAGGTATTTTCCTCCCAGTGTGTGCTGCTGGACTAATTAGCAGTCAGGTAAGGCCAAACACCGGACTGGATAGCAGGTGCCGTTCCAGGTTTTTGTTAACACCTAGCTGCCTTTAAAAGACAGCTGGGTTCATGCAGAGGGGATCTCTGTATTGGGATCTGAGGCTTGTGCCGGAGTGGAGGGCTTAGACCAATGTGAGGGGAAACAGGCCGACTAAAGCCTGCTGATGGACTCTTATTGGCAGAACAGGCCGCATGGTGTGAACTGACACCAATACTGCAAGGCGATTTTTATTTTTTTTGCTTGAAAGTGTTTTTTGTTCTGTGAACTTTCTAATGTGTGAATAAACAGTGAACTTTTGGTTTACAAACTGGTTGGTGCCTCTATACTGCGTCCGCTTATCCTGTTTACCAGAGCGAATCCCCACAGGACCTATCCTTTGGCAGGAAGGTTTTGTCTGCTGTGGTCCCCCCCGATTTGATTCTTTGTTATTACTCCAGGTAGTGCCGTTGTGGAGGCATGGGGAAAAGATGAAAATTACTCTTTTCCTTTAGCCTCCACAACAGCACGGGGAATTCCCACCCTTTTTTGTTTTGGATTTATTTTTGTCGGTTGGCAGTTGACCCTTTTAATTTGTATTGTTATGTTGATTAACCTTATTAAATGATGCATCTATTTTTGAGTCCTAGACTATTAACTGGTGAAGGTAAGGGGAGGGGGCTTTTATACGCTGATCTCTGTTTTCCTGTCCGTGAAGAGGCGTCTACCCTCCAGGTAGTGCCGTTGTGGAGGCTAAAGGAAAATCCAATTACCGGTAAGAGTAATTTAAATTTTTCACTGATGGTTGCTAGGAGATGTACATTGTTGTTCTATAGTTTTTCTATAGAAAAGAACTGATTACATCCGCATGGAAAATACTGGAACAGTGAACGCAATCACAGACAAACCTGATTGAACTTGCGTGCAAAGCCATCAGTTTTTCCTGGAACAGAGCCTGACTTATTCTGTATCACTCATGTTAAAAAGGCTTTTTATATAAGAGGGAATTCATACACCAAAATATGTTTCTTCCTTTAACTCCGCAGAGGGGAGACCAGGTATCTGTGTAAACTTAATGGCAATGCTCTATGGGAATATAATATGCAAAGAGACAGTCTCACGAGTGCCACCCACTGAAAGTGGATATATGACTGTTTAACAAGCCTTGGAACATGACAAGGGAAAATCGATATAATCTACAGATGGTTGTATCAGAGTGTTTGCGCTTATCAGTAGGAAGTAGGCTTCTGGTTGGCTGAATAAGATGCTTTGGACGCAACTTAGGGAGGTATTGACTCTCCTTGAATACTTGCCAGCATTCTGACCCCGCAGATGTGACGTTGATGACCTGTCCTAAGAATTGGTCATCAATAGTTTAGTCATGGAGAATTCTTTTAAGAACACGAACGGCCACTGCTGTTATTTGGATTCATATCATATATTCCCCACTGATGGTGCAGATTTAAAAGGGTTTTCTGGGAGTAATTTAGCATTAATTGAAAGTCCCTAGCCTGCTTCACCCCAAACAGCACATCACCGCTGAAGACAGTTATTGGCTTCAGAGGCACATGAGATCTTGTTCATGCCCCGGCCTGATTGTATACAAGCCAGAACATGGCGGAGCAGGATCCAGTGTACAGGAACAGAACAACAAGGTGCAAATAAGTATAATTTGTTCATTAGGTAAGGCAGACTAGTAGCCTTCAGTTAATGTTGAATTATTCCTTGAAAACCCTTTAAGGTTAACAGCTAATTTCACATAAATAACTGCTAATGTAGTATAAATTCTCTAAATAACATCCAGGACAAAATACTTTAGTAAACTATCCATCTTAGGAGTTTTTTTCCACAAAGGATATTTATCACCTTGTTGCAAGATTGGTGATACATGTATATAACATGATAAATGAGAACCCTGCTGCTGGGAACAGGGTTCTGAATTCCACTTTCCTCCACATGAGTCACCTAGACTTTGAATAGACCATCAGCTCCATTCAGATTATGCACAACTGTAGTTTGCGATGAACAGGGGACACAAGACCTTTATTTATTCTAGAGAGGGGGTCCCATCTTATTTAGCATTTATCCACACGTACTCTTTGGGAAAATAATGTTACTGTTTTAAGGTGGCATTTTAAAGGGTTTGTCTACTTTTTTGTGACTGCTCTAGGAAGGAGCCGTCCCATAAAAGTGAATGAGATGGCTTAATTGTAATTATACCTGCTCAGCGCTCAGGTCACAACAGCGAGCAGGTAAACAATGAGGAGAAGGTAGCACTCGTATCAGCACTGTGTTCTCTACAAACAGCTAATTGGTGGGGCTGCTGGGAGTCGGACCCCTATCCTGAGGATAGGTCATCAATATATAAAAGAAAGTGGACAACTAATTTAAATAGCCTAGAATATCAGTTCTTTACTTACTCACCCAGTCCAATTATTTTTGGTGGCCTATCCTTAGGATAGACCATCAATACCTGATAGCTTGGGGTCTCCATCCATTGTGTTTGTTTTTAAGATCTTTTTATTGAAATGAGAAACCACAAGCACATCCACGGACAAAGAACATCGTGCAAAAATAGCATCAAAGCACATTGTACAGGCAATTGTTAAGGCTAGATTCCTCAATTCACATTTTTACATTTTAAGCCCCCCCAACCCCCTTATTCGTGACCCCATCCTGACCCCCCCCTCCTAACCCCCTACCCAACCCCCCACCCGTGAACACCAATCTAAGACCTTAGGACTTGAAGCGGTATCGGCACAAAACCGTGCCCCCTACCCCCAAAGATTTACCCCCCCCCAAGTACCAAGTTACCCCACCAGTTTCCCTAATCTATTTGCAAGCTGGGCCTCTAGATACCAGCCAGTCTGTTTAAATGGAGCTATAAGCGCTTGTATTTCAATATCGGATAACCTTTTCTCTATGAACTTCCTCCACTTTTTGATGAACCTTTCAACTAGGCGTTCCTTGTCCTGTTCCACCTCCAATCTCTCCAGGTAAAGAACCTTTTTCATCGTCCCAATGACCTCCTCCCACACCAGAACTTCCCTTTCTAACCAGTGCCGTAAAAGAGACTTCTTTACCGACATCAATAGAAGGTGCACACCTGGCTTAGCAACCACCGACCCCAGTTCCTCTTCCTGGTTCATAGGTATATAGTGGAATATGCACTGTTGTGGCGTGGGGCCCACTATTTCTCCCCAAATGTCCTCTATCGAGTCAATGGCCTGCTTCCACAATGGCTGCACCATTGGGCATTCCCATATGGCATGTAGTAATCCTGCTTTCGGGAGATTACACTTAGGGCATTCAGATAATGAGCAGGGGCATCGTGATAGGATAAATTTAAAGGCGTACGTCACTCTATGCATTAGCCTCAGTTGCGTCTGCCATTCCATCCATTGTGTTTAGTGGACAGAGCTGGAAACCTCAGTGTAGCTACCTTTCACCTCATTGGGAGCTGTGCTGCCGTGACCAGCTGTGTCAACTACATACAATGGACTGAGCTGTAGTTTTGGTGCTAACTTTGGTGCTAACAGTAGCAGAGCTACTGAAGAACAACTGATAAGCAAGGATTGTGGGATGTCAGACTCCCACCAATCTAGGGCTGAAACGATTATTCGAATAACTCGATTAAATCGAGTCAAAAAATTCATCGATGCAGTTTCCCTGCATCGAGGAATCGTTCAGATCACGTGATCACGGAGCGGGACTGAAATTAAGCGTCTCACTCACCGCTTCCGTGTCCTCCGGAGCCAGAGAGGCAGGACTGAGCGGCCGGCACAGCTGAGGGAGGAGGAGAGAGTCTCTCCCTCCCCACTGTGCGCGGCTGCCGCTGAAGACCAAGTAGGAGGAGGAGGGGAGGGACGGAGGAGGAGGGGAGGGGAGGGAAGGGACTGTGGCCACTGCGCCACCAATGAATGTGCCGGCCATATCCCACAGGGTCCCCCTCCTCCCCCCCATCATTGGTGGCAGTGTCAGTTCCGATCGGAGCCCCAGCAGTGTAATGCTGGGGCTCCGATCGGTTACCATGGGAGCCAGGACGCTGCTTAAGTCCTGGCTGCCATGGTATGTTAGTGAGCAGAGAGCAGCGCATTATACTCACGTGCGCTGTGGCCGGCGGTCGCTCCTTCTCATAGGTCTGTGCGGCGCATTGCTAATGCTGTAAGCATTAGCAATCCGCCGCACAGACAGAAGAAGGAGCGACCGGCGGCCACAGCACACGTGAGTATAATGCGCTGCTCTCTGCTCACTACTAACATACCATGGCAGCCAGGGCTTCAGTAGCGTGACTCCTGGCTGCCATGGTAACCGATCGGAGCCCCAGCATTACACTGCTGGGGCTCCGATCGGAACGGACACTGCCACCAATGATGGGGGGGAGGAGGGGGACCAGATCAGAGGCTGGGGGGGGGGGGGAGCCAGATCAGAGGCTGGGGGCAAGCAGATCAGAGGCTTGGGGGAGGCAGATGGAGAGAGAGTGGTTAATGGAGGCTGCAAGCACCACCTTGGCATGTATAAAGTTATTGGTTTAGAGAGGGGTTAATGAAGGCACCTCCAAGGTGCTTTCATTAACCTCTTCAGACCAATAACTTTATACATGCCTAATGCCAAGGTGCTTCCATTAACCCCTCCAAACCCAATGGGCATGTATAAAGTTATTGGTTTGGAGGGGTTAATGGAAGCACCTTGGCATTAGGCATGTATAAAGTTATTAACCCCTTCAAACCAATAACTTTATACATACCTAATTTCGTACGTTATTTTAAGTAGCTTTTTCTTATTAGAATACTCGATGAATCGAGAAATATAATCGATAGAATACTCGATTACAAAAATATTTGTTTACTGCAGCCCTACACCAATCATGTATTGATGGCCTATTCTGCTGATAGGTTATCAGTATAAAAGGACCAGAAAACCCCTTTAATCCCTTAAGGACGTAGGGCGTACCGGTACGCCCTATTTCCCGAGTCCTTAAAGGGAACCTGTCACCGGGATTTTGTGTATAGAGCTGAGGACATGGGTTGCTAGACATCCACAATACCCAGTCCCCATAGCTCTGTGTGCTTTTATTGTGTAAAAAACCCGATTTGATACATATGCAAATTAACCTGAGATGAGTCCTGTTCCATCTCACATACAGGACTCATCTCAGGTTAATTTGCATATGTATCAAATCGGGTTTTTTACACAATAAAAGCACACAGAGCTATGGGGACTGGATATTGCGGATGTGCTAGCGGCCATCTAGCAGCCCATGTCCTCAGCTCTATACACAAAATCCCGGTGACAGGTTCCCTTTAAGGACTCAGGGCGTACCGGTACGTCCTAAATTTAAATCGAGATTCCGGCGCCGCGGGGGTTAATCGGAAGAGGATGCCGGCTGAAATCATTCAGCCGGCATCCTGTCACAACGCCAGGGGGTTAGTGTGCCTAAACTATCAATTTTGCACCCCCCCTGCACCCCTGCATGATTTTATGCTAGCGGGTGGTGCAGGGGGGAGGTTGTGGGCGGTGGGGGCGATGCGGGAGGCGGGATCACGATCCCCCGCCTGCCTCCTCTTGAAAATTTGTTGGTGGCCAGTGGTTCAACCAGGGTATCAGCACATTGCTGACACCCTGGTATAAATCTGTGCAGATGTCAGCCGTTCAGACAAAGTGTAAGTAAAATACAGTACAGTACACTATATAGTGTACTGTACTGTATTATAAAGACATCAGCCCCACTGGATCTTCAAGAACCAAGTGGGTCTGGGTCAAAAAAAATGTAAAAAAAAGTTACGATAAAAAAAAAAAACATTTATCACTGAATAAAAAATTAAAAAAATTAAATGCATTACACATATTGGGTATCACCGCGTCCGTAACGACCTGATCTATAAAACGGTCATGTTACTTTCCCCGCACGGTGAACGCCATAAAAATAAAAAAATTCAAACTATGAGAAAATTGAAATTTTGCCCACCTTACTTCCCCAAAAAGGTAATAAGTGATCAAAAAAGTTGCATGTACGCCTAAATAGTACCAATCAAACTGTCATCTCATCCCGCAAAAATCATACCCTACCCAAGATAATCGCCCAAAAACTGAAAAAAACTATGGCTCTTAGACTATGGAGACACAAAAATATTTTTGGGGTTTTAAAAATGAAGTCATTGTATAAAACTTGCATAAATAAAAAAAAAATGTATACATATTAGGTATCACCGCATCCGTGACAACCTGCTCTATAAAATTACCACATGATCTAACCTGTCAGATGAATATTGTAAATAACAAAAAAAGTGCCAAAAAAGCTATTTCTTGTTACCTTGCCGCACAAAAAGTGTAATATAGAGCAACCAAAAATCATATGTACCCTAAACTAGTACCAACAAAACTGCCACCCTATCCCGTAGTTTCTAAAATGTGGTCACTTTTTTGGAGTTTCTACTCTAGGGGTGCATCAGGAGGGCTTCAAATGGGACATGGTGTCAAAAAAACCAGTCCAGCAAAATCTGCCTTCCAAAAACCGTATGGCATTCCTTTCCTTCTGCGCCCTGCCGTGTGCCCGTACAGCGGTTTACGACCACATATGGGGTGTTTCTGTAAACTACAGAATTTGGCCCATAAATAATGAGTTTTGTTTGGCTGTTAACCCTTGCTTTGTAACTGGAAAAATATTAAAATTGAAAATCTGCCAAAAAAGTGAAATTTTGAAATTGTATCTCTATTTTCCAATAAATCTTGTGCAACACCTAAAGGGTTAACAAAGTTTGTAAAATTAGTTTTGAATACCTTGAGGGGTGTAGTTTCTTAGATGGGATCATTTTTTTGGAGTTCCTACTCTAGGGGTGCATCAGGGGGGCTTCAAATGGGACATGGTGTCAAAAAACCAGTCCAGCAAAATCTGGCTTCCAAAAACCATACGGCGCACCTTTCCTACTGTGTGCCCGTACAGTAGTTTACGGCCACATATGGGGTGTTTCTGTAAACGGCAGAGTCAGAACAATAAAGATACAGTCTTGTTTGGCTGTTAACCCTTGCTTTGTTAGTGGAAAAAATGGGTTAAAATGGAAAATTAGGCAAAATGAAATTCTTAAATTTCATCCCCATTTGCCAATAACTTGTGCAACACCTAAAGGGTTAACGAAGTTTGTAAAATCAGTTTTGAATACCTTGAGGGGTGTAGTTTATAGAATAGGGTCATTTTGGGGCAAAGTGACTTCAGACCTGTAGTGGTCCCTAAAAATGGGGTTTTTGTAAATTTTTGGAAAGATTTTAAGATTTGCTTCCAAACTTCTAAGCCTTGTAACATCCCCCAAAAAATAAAATAAAAATATAATTCCCAAAATAATTCAAACATGAAGTAGACATATGGGAAATGTAGAGTCATCACAATTTTGGGGGGTATTACTATGTATTACAGAAGTAAAGAAACTGAAACTTTGAAATTACCCCAAATTTGCTAAATTTAGGTATTTTTTTTATGCAAAAAAATAAAAAAAATTGACTTCATTTTACCAGTGTCATAATGTACAATATGTGACGAAAAAACTATCTCAGAATGGCCTGGATAACTCAAAATGTTTTAAAGTTATGAGCACTTAAAGTGACACTGGTCAGATTTGCAAAAAATGGCCAAGTCCTTAAGGTGAAATAGGGCTGAGTCCTTAAGGGGTTAAGGACAATGAAGATATTTACGGAAAAGATCACATGTGGCAGGGGATTTATCATGACTGGGCTTCCCATATACTAATCTTGAACCCCCCCTTTGTGCTGGAGTGAGATGCACCTCATTTATTAAGAAGCAGATGTGCCAAAAACTGGTGTAGACTTGAGCTATGACTTGTTGTATGCCAGTTTCTGGCATAAGGTGTAGTTAATCCATTGGGATGTGGTAGGCTCTGCCATTCCTACTAAGGTCCACCCCTTTTATCGCCACTGAAAGTGGCAGGAAACTCAAAAAGTAGCAAATTATGGTACAGATATGGCATTTTTAATTTGAGACTTTTAAATGCCACAGTGATGGTGTAAATAGCTTGATAAATGCTCCTCCTTGAATCCATTGTGCAAAAATTACAATTTGTCTTACAAATATATTATTTTAATGTAAATAATGAATGTTCTTTTTACAATGTTTCAGACTATTATTGAGTGTCTCAAGTATATTACAACAGGAGATTTTCCACCTGGATCAAAAGGGAATACCTTTGTGCATGATCCTAAGGTAATTCGTAAGTATTTTCATGCCAGTAGTTTGCTGTCAAGAGCAATTCTAATACTACATATTCATTGAAAGTCACTATGAAACATGAGAAGATCACATTGTTTAACGCCAACCAGCACTAATTTTGGAAACTAGAGGGCCCTGTACATCAGCCATACCCCACTAAGGAAGAATATTTTATTAAATCCTTAACACCGCTTTCTAACCGAAGTTGAAATATGGTATATTTGATTCCACATTTTAGGTTGCTCATGAAACAGATGTCAGAGCGCAGATTCGCTTGCAGCTCCGGGATGTGAATGGAGAAATTATAGCTGTTCAGAGGTCCATGGTGTGTACACAGAAGGGTAAAAAGACTGAATTCAAAACACTGGAAGGAGTAATTACAAGAATGAAGTAAGCTGTCTAGAACTGCATTTGTTTGTCCATTCACTGTTCTGAAAATGGATGTGAATAAAAAGTGGCAAGTTATTTTTAAACCTTTGGCCGGGCACATCAAGAAGGTATCCCAAAAGTTGTGTGTGTATATATATATATATATATATATATATATATATATATATATATATATATATATAGCGAAGAAGTAGGACTTGCACTCCAAAATGTAGCAGAATAGCAATGATTTATTCACCCATAATATGGCAGGTCTTGCGACGTTTCAGCTCACAAGAGCCTTCCTTAAGCTTGAGGAAGGCTCTTGTGAGCCGAAACGTCGCAAGACCTGCCATATTATGGGTGAATAAATCATTGCTATTTTGCTACATTTTGGAGTGCAGTCCTACTTCTTCGCTTTGTACAATTTTGGGGTTCGCCACTGCCCTGCGTTGGACCTTGCACCCGTACTCTGGTGGTGCTCCCATTGGACTTTCTTCATTATATATATATATAGATATATATATATATATATATATATATATATATATATATATATATATATATATATATATATATATATATATATATATATAAACAATTCACAAGAATCGTCATGGTGCAGATTTGATATGAACTTAGCCTTAGCTTTCAGTTTTGGTTGGGAATCCTATTGCATTTTATATATGCTGATAACTATTTCCCTCTTTTTTATAGACATGGTGAAAAAGTAAGCCTGAGTACAAAGTGTGCAGAAATGGACAAAGAGATGATAAGTGCTTTAGGAGTGTCCACCGCTGTGCTCAACAATGTTATATTCTGTCACCAGGAGGATTCTAACTGGCCTCTAAGTGAAGGGAGGCAGCTGAAGATAAAGTTTGATGAGATCTTTTCTGCCACCAGGTAAACCTTTAATTGAGGGCAATGCGTATAAATATTGCTGCCTTTTTTTTAATTTATTTTTTACTTTTGCACATTTCCATTGACTCTGTTATTTCTGGAAGTCTCATAGTGGTGAATAGAGAGGTGGTGCATTTGTGGATCGCATATCCTAGTGATATGCCCTCAGTGTCTCAGATGGGCCAACCCCTTTAACTCTCCTTCCCAGTAATAGTGCCCAGGAAACAAGCATTTATTAGAGCTGTATGTTTTTTATGGAGCTTGACACAATTCTATGCTATTCTATCCTTAAAAAAATAAAATAAAATCTAATCAATGGGGTCATAACTTAAGAATTGTCATGGCTCCTTTAATCCTTTCGTTGCCAAGCATGCTTAACAAACACAAAAATCTGAAGTATACAATAAATAAATTGTTTAATACCCTTAAATATACATATTTTCTGAAAGTATACACCTTACACTTTGTGAAAACCTGAGAATGGCAGTGTCACGGCTGTAAGTGAGCAACAAGAGCGTACACAGAGAATAGCAACTGACCGGACCCAAACTAGGGAGGATAAAGAGTGACCCCTGCCAGACCCTAAAAGCTCTCCCTAAGCTGCTATGCCCATGTCCGGATCCAAATGGTGGATCGAGACATGCCCGCGTACCTGAGGCTGAAGACCGCTGAAACCCCTACAATAGTGGAAGGGGCACGGCCACCGGTGCCCTGCTCAGTATATGGACGGAACCGGGGTCGCCTCGGATCCAGTCAGCAAGTGACACAGAAACACACAATGTCTGAACACTTAATGGAGGTGCTGCAGCCGCAGTGAAAACAGATCCAAAGTCAGCAGATGATATCCGAATTACTTGCATCAGCAGAACACAGATCCAGTGAAGAGAAGTCACACAGGTGAAGACACTCAAGCGAGAGATACAGCTCAAAATGAAGAGTATAATCCGCACCTCTACAAAGGAGGAGGGGTGATTTAAAGGCAGCGAAATCAAACACAGGAGGGACAGCTGGGAGGAAGGAAACTGAAAGTAAAGACCTCATCACAGAGGCGGAGAAACAGGGAAGAGAACTCCTCCAAGCTCTAGTGACATCATCACAGGGGTGTGGAAACAGAGCTGTGAGAACGTCTCAAAGCTCTGGTAGTGACAGGCAGTTGTGACCAATAATACACTGTGTGGGATGGCCTTTGGACGGCCTTTGGACGGCCCAATATTCTGGTAGGATGAGTGCCAGTCAGCAATAAACACGTTGATCCGCACTCATTTGCATCATCCTATTACACAGGCTGATGTAAATTTTATGGTGGCGGAATGGTCGCTACCACAATCCTTCCTCCCTCATTCAGGTCTATTTATTATTGGTAGAACATTCCTAATTACAGAGGGAGATGTGCTGTATAACTGTATTTTTCATTCTAAGGAAGTTAGTTGACAAACGAGAGTTTGTTTGTTTACAACTTATCAGCAGCACAATTATATAGGCCTGTTCCTTGTGTCAGCTGTTCCTTATATAGGCCTGTTCCTTGTGTCCGCTAATTGGATTGAAAATAGCTGAGCCTAATAGGGGTATTTTAGTTATATCAAGTTATCCCTTATTCCCATGGTAACTACAGTCAGGTCCTTAAATATTGGGACATCAACACAATTCTAACATTTTTGGCTCTATACACCACCACAATGGATTTGAAATGAAACGAACAAGATGTGCTTTAACTGCAGACTGTCAGCTTTAATTTGAGGGTATTTACATCCAAATCAGGTGAACCCACTACTTGGGTCCACAATACGGGCACCACAGCCATACGTTTGTGTCAATGGGCCCTTAGGATGGCTTCACATCAGAAGGGTGTCATCAATTTAACATCTTCCAGGCTAGAGCCGTAAGTGTACAGAGCAGCAGGACATAATTTGCCGCCCACCGCAGTAAAGGCTCTGTGATCGGGTGGTTGCAAGAGCTGTGCCCACTCAATCCATGGCAGTCGACGTAACAAAATGTATATCTATTGTAAAAAATGGGAAATAAATTGTAAAAAATAAGCCACGTCCATAACAACCAACTGTTTAAAAATATCACATGATGTACCCCGTCAGGTGAACTTCTTAAAAAATAATAAAAAATAATTGTCACTCAGCTACACAAACGGTGAGGCGGTAGGATGCATGGGATACTTCTCAGCATCTGAACACAGCGTGACCACTGTCGGATTGTGCCTCCTATGAGTTAGGAGTTGATGTGATACTTCACTATTTAACTTCACTACTATATTCCACTGATGAGTCCTATGATGAGGACGAAACGTGGCATGTAGGGATAAGTGAGGTCAAGCATAGGGAATAGGCCCCTAACTAGGGACAGGTTCTGTATGGGGTCGCCCCTGTTGGGGCGGGTGCTCTGTGTCTGCTAGGCAGTTAAATGAACTAGTCCCCTCCTTAGTATAACTGTGAGGGAACCTGTGATAGGGTCACTAGTTGTTGCTGCTCTTGTGCAACCTAGCACCCGTCCTCAATATCCTTGGCCACTGCACTGAAGGATACCGTACACACCATACATCCATCTGCAATCTACACGTCTGGAGGCTGTAGGACTGTAAATTACCCTTTTCTATCTTTGGGCAATTAGTTGGATGTGCAGGTAGTGGTTCAGTCCATCTGCTCACTGTTTGGTGTTTTTCAACTCTTTAATATTTTATTGGATATCTAGTAAAAGTTATATTTTAATGAACTAATATACCCAGTCAACAAAAGAATTTGAGTTATCAGAAAATGTAAAACAAAACAATCTTTTCTGATGAGAGGTATGGGGGCTGATATTGGGGCTAATAAGAGGCATGGGGCTGATATCAGGGCTGATGAGAGGCATGGGGGCTGATATCTGGGCTAATATCAGGGCTGATGAGAGGCATGGGGGCTGATATCGGGGCTAAGTGGCATGGGGGATGATATCAGGGCTGATGAGAGGCATGGGGGCTGATATCGGGGCTAATAAGAGGCACGGGGGCTGATATCAGGGCTGATGAGAGGCATGGGGGTTGATATTGGGGCTTATGAGAGGCATGGGGGCTGATATCGGGACAGATGAAAGGCATGGGGGCTCATACATATTATTTATCGCTGTGTCTGTAACGACCTGCTCTATAAAAATATCTCATGAACTACCCTGTCCAGTGTATTTCTGTTAAAAAAAACAAAACACCTAATTGCCTTGCCTAAAAAAAAAGTGTCATACCAAGCAATCCAAATTTCTTATGTACCCCAAATTAGTACTGGTCAAAACGTCAATTCTGCCCGCAAAAACATGCCTCCATATAATACAATCAAACGCAAAAACACAAATGCAATCACACTCTGCAAACCAGCACTCTGCCCTGCCTCTATGCTGGATGTTGAATGCAATGACCAGAAACATTTAAATAATATGGTTCTCACTAGAACATGGCAACACAAAAACAATATTTTTCTTTACCGAAACGATTAGTGTAAAAGTGGCAACATTTAAAAACTATATAAAATTGGTATCTCTATAATTGTACTGATCAGCAGAATAAATATAATGTTTCAGCTTTCCCGCACAGTGTATGCCACAATATTAAAAGCTTTGAATTGTTGGATTACTTTACCAAGCTTGGCAAAAGGCTCAATATAAAAATAATCATAAAATTGTATGCGCCACAAAATAGAACCAATGATGATGGTAAATCACCCCCTAAAAATTACGTAGGTTGACAGAAAATAAGGGTACTTTCACACTTGCATTGTTTGATTCCGGCAGGCAAACTTTATGCAAACACATGTCATTTTTTCAGACTGATCAGGCATTTTTCAGACTGATCAGGATCAGTTTGTGTACATGCAGTAGGAGAAGCAAGCCAACCAAAGAACTATATTTAGATCCCAAGGTGGTAAGGACGTTATGGAGGAGCCGTATGTGCCACTCCCAGAGGACGCTGGAAAGCTGCCCCAGGACAGAAGTGTCAACACCTGACCCATCAAGGAACTAAGGGTTAAACCAAGGTCCAATCCTAATTGTAGAAAGCATAGGACCGTGGGGAGAGAAAAAAAAACTGAGTTAGGGGATGTCCCGGCTTTCACAGAAGCCCAGGAAGGACCTCCAGATCCCATAATATATTCTGGGCGATGCAGGCTTCCTGGCCTGAATCATAGTGCGGAAGACATCCGCCGAAAACCCTCTCCACGTCAGAATAGCGGTTTCAATAGCCACGCCGTCATCTAAATGCTGATGTAAGACCGGACCTTGGAAGAAGGTCGTCTGAGTGGCAGTGACCAAGGGACGTCTCCTAAAAGGAGAACGAGGTCTGCGTACCAAATGCGACGGGGTCAATCCGGAGCGACCAGGATTTGTCGGAATGTCCTCCATCTTTATCTTCTGTAGAACCCTGGGAAGGAGGGGAAGAAACGCGTAGGGAGGGAAAAACTCCCACCAAGGAGAAATTGGGAAGTCCACGTTGCATGCTTCCGGAACTCTGGCTCTGTAGAGAAAGGTTGGAAGCTTTCGTGTAGATACCGTTAGCACACCCGGACCAATGAAAGAGTTCCTGTAGAAGGAGGGATGTGAAGGGCGCCACAGCCCACCAGTCGGGACTGGAGCATGCCTGGAATGGAAGGCCACCAAACGAAAACCCCGTGCAAATGCAGATGAGGGAAGGTAGTAACGTAGGAACTACCAAGGCATGCGGGGTGGCTATGAAGCATGAGCCAGAGGAGGAAAAGACAGGAGAAGAATAGGCCAGGTCTAAGCCCATTCCCTGTCTGAGACCGGCGCTATACAGAAGTAGCCAAGGATTAAGTGGCTGTACAAACAAACTCCCGCCTGAGGAGGAAGCCAGGGAAGGGGAGTCACACTGTATTGCTAGCCCCATACCCCAGCAGCGGAGGGGGCCACCCCTAGAGGCCACTGAATTCAGTGCTAAGAGTCCACCGCCTGACGAAAGAGCTGTCCAGTAAGAACCCAAGTATGTAGTGGTAACGCAATACCGCTCCCACAGTAATAGCCAGCGCTTGCCCCGTCAGCGCAACCTGAGGGGGAGGCCTGAGACTATCCGTAGAAGCCACGTACCACACTGCCACAGTTGAGTAACGCTAACCTTAAAGACTACCTGGAAGGGCGCTGAACAGACACAACTGCCAAGCTAGCGCCAGGGTAGGACCCCTACCTGAGGGGGATGTCCCCACTGCAGCGACCACGAACTCGAGCATTAGCGAAAAGCTGCACCTGAGGAGGAGAACAAGCTGTAGCAGCTAAACCATAGTGCCAGCACAACCACTTTCCCAGAGAAGGAGTGGTGGATAGAGAATACAGAGTCGGTCAACACGCGACTCGCTGGAACGTACTCACCATATACAGTACAGACCAAAAGTTTGGACACCTTCTCATTCAAAGAGTTTTCTTTATTTTCATGACTATGAAAATTGTAGATTTACACTGAAGGCATCAAAACTATGAATTAACACATGTGGAATTATATGCATAACAAAAAAGTGTAAACAACTGAAAATATGTCATATTCTAGGTTCTTCAAAGTAGCCACCTTTTTGCTTTGATTACTGCTTTGCACACTCTTGGCATTCTCTTGATGAGCTTCAAGAGGTAGTCACCTGACATGGTTTTCACTTCACAGGTGTGCCCTGTCAGGTTTAATAAGTGGGATTGCTTGCCTTCTAAATGGGGTTGGGACCATCAGTTGCGTTGTGGAGAAGTCAGGTGGATACACAGCTGATAGTCCTATTGAATAGACTGTTAGAATTTGTATTATGGCAAAAAAAAAAAAAGCAGCTAAGTAAAGAAAAATGAGTGGCCATCATCACTTTAAGAAATGAAGGTCAGTCAGTCCGAAAAATTGGGAAAACTTTGAAAGTGTCCCCAAGTGCAGTCACAAAAACCATCAAGCTCTACAAAGAAACTGGCTCACATGCGGACCGCCCCAGGAAAGGAAGACCAAGAGTCACCTCTGCTGCGGAGGATAAGTTCATCCGAGTCACCAGCCTCAGAAATCGCAGGTTAGCAGCTCAGATTAGAGACCAGGTCAATGCCACACAGAGTTCTAGCAGCAGACACATCTCTAGAACAACTGTTAAGAGGAGACTGTGTGAATCAGGCCTTCATGGTAGAATATCTACTAGGAATCCACTGCTAAGGACAGGCAACAAGCAGAAGAGACTTGTTTGGGCTAAAGTACACAAGGAATGGACATTAGACCAGTGGAAATCTGTGCTTTGGTCTGATGAGTCCAAATTTGAGATCTTTGGTTCCAACCACCGTGTCTTTGTGCGATGCAGAAAAGGTGAACGGATGGACTCTACATGCCTGGTTCCCACCGTGAAGCATGGAGGAGGAGGTGTGATGGCGTGGGGGTGCTTTGCTGGTGACACTGTTGGGAATTTATTCAAAATTGAAGGCATACTGAACCAGCATGGTTGCCACAGCATCTTGCAGCGGCATGCTATTCCATCTGGTTTGCGTTTAGTTGGGCCATCATTTATTTTTCATCAGGACAATGACCCAGACACATCTCCAGGCTGTGTAAGTGCTATTTGACCATGAAGGAGAGTGATAGGGTGCTGCGCCAGATGACCTGGCCTCCACAGTCACCGGACCTGAACCCAATCGAGATGGTTTGGGGTGAGCTGGATCGCAGAGTGAAGGCAAAAGGGCCAACAAGTGCTAAGCATCTCTGGGAACTCCTTCAAGACTGTTGGAAGACCATTTCAGGTGACTACCTCTTGAAGCTCATCAAGAGAATGCCAAGAGTGTGCAAAGCAGTAATCAAAGGAAAAGGTGGAAGAACCTAGAATATGACATATTTTCAGTTGTTTCACACTTTTTTGTTATGTATATAATTCCACGTTGTGTTAATTCATAGTTTTGATGCCTTCAGTGTGAATCTACAATTTTCTTAGGCATGAAAATAAAGAAAACTCTATGAATGAGAAGGTGTGTCCAAACTTTTCGTCTGTACTGTATGTGCAATGGTGTACGCACTACATATTGATGCGGACCATATCATGACCGACTGTAACAATGGAGGCCCATGGAGATGAGGGGTCTCTAGGACGCATAAGTGATGCTAGGTAACCCCCTGCCCAAAACCAGCACAAGAAGGAAAAGGATACAATGAGGAATAGCCACCGTATCCACTGGCGGCACCTATATACCACTAGAGAAAGAGTACCAGGCACCCACGGATACTGACTGTTGCCACGCCCCCTTGCGAACTAAGCGAAGGCACCTAGAGCTGTGGCGCAGTTGAATTGCAGCATCCAAAGACATTTAGTTATTCCCCTGCTAGTGGATCACTTGTGGAAGGGGGTGATGCAGCAGGAAGCACGATGATGTGCAACACTACGCCTATGGAAGGATAGCGCAACAGTCGGATCGTATCCAATGGTGGTGCAATAACCCTACCTATGGAAGGTGGAATGCATACGGCAAGTACCTAAGCCGGTGGCAGGGAAAATATTACACTTATGAAGTGGGTTAATGCCCACAGAGACAACTAGTACATGTGGCGAGTCCTGTACCCCGTGGGAGTGCAATTAATGCAACTAAGTAAGGGGGTAATGCATGCAGCACATATTGTAGCCAGTGATAATGTCATTGCGCCACCTAAGGAAGGGGCTAATGCATACGGCAGGTACTGAACCCAGTGGAGATGCAATTCCGCCAGGGGGAAATTATACGTCCGGCACTGAAAGTGTTATTATACTTAGTCCACCTGTGGCAGGGGACAATGTATAAGGCAAGTACTGCATCCCGAAGGAGTGCAAGTATTCCGCCTATGGAAGGGGGCGACAAGTACTGCTGGCCACCGTAGAAGCAATCTTGGGAGATTGCTTCGTATTCATGTCAGGGTCTGAATCAGTGATGATCCCCCCCCCCCCCCCCCAAAATAATGCAATGGAATTCTATGGTGACGGATGCCACAGTATGGCGTTTGTCTGTGGCGTCTGTTATTTTTTGTGTGTACATTAAATATATTGCAAAAACGTGATGTGAACCCTGCCTAACTTACAGGGAAGAAGCTGAACAGACTCCGCTGACTATGATGGAGTACGTTCAGTTTCCTTTCACGAGCCTGTCTCTTTTTACCAAAAAAGTGCTGCATATAAAGCTTTTTTGTCTGGTCTTTAGACAGAATCTGCAACAGAGGCTCCAAACACAGCCTCTAACGCTCCAAAACCAGGCTCTAACGCAGAAGTGATTACCGTATCCATTTGAATTATTACAAATTTCATTCTCCTCGGGTAAAAATAATCGTCAAAAATGGTTGAAGGAGTATTTTTACTCTTCTGGGAAAAAATGGAGTGCGACCTCTGATTGCGAGTTTGAATTGGGGTTCGGATGGAGAGCGAATTATCAGAGTTTAACATCATAGCACCTGGAAATGTGTCACAATATATATTTTTAAAAGTCTGCTATATGGATGGATGTCAGAGAACATGTCACTCTTCAGAATAAATGATTAAACTATTCTGAGGCTGCCTTCATCAAAATTTCTCGTGCAGCACACTATACATTTACTGTATGGTGATATTGCCCTTGTTTACGCTTGTATGGAACATGATCCGCTATTTTGTCCATCTTTTGTCTCTTCTGTTGAGCTCTACAAAAATTTAGAGACTAACTTTTTATTTTTATTAAATAACGATATAATTTTCAACTGTAAAATGAACCAAATTGATAAAATAATAAAAAAAAAAATATTCTTGTACTGCAAAGGCTATCTACACATGTTGGATACTATGCTAATATGTTCTAAACTTATTTTGAATTTGATAATCAATTATATTTTATTAAAAATATCATCTTTTGTGTACATTCTCATCTGTGTTTGGTGACCAAGCATGTTGATAAATATGTCATCACTGGCGAATATCTCAGTTTAATGTGGGATTATATTTAACTGTAACAGGTACTGGCATAGATGACTGTTTACTAGTGAGGAGCGAGCATGCTCTGAGTACTGGTTCAGCTCGAGCATCGCTATGCTCGGCACGTGACGGTATTTGGCCGAATACCACGTGTGCTCGTCACATTGCTCGAGTCTCCGTCCCGCACGTTTGGTGCCTCCTTAAGCATCCAATCAGCGTTCAGGTAAGGAATTCTCTTTAGTGTAATGCCATAGCCATGTTAGCTATCAGCCTTATACTGGTTGGCTGGCCAGAACACGTGGTACTAGTTTATATAGGAGCCGGCGTCCCGCGCTCGGATCATTCAACATCAAGGAGAGCTGACAGTAGGCAGTGATATATAGCGGTTTGCTGAAATTACAACGCTTGAACTCTCAAAAAGCTCTTTAAATACAAAAGTGCGTGTTTGACAGCAGTGCAGCATTTTATTTTTTTTATTTTTTTAGCAAGGGTTAAATTCAGCAGTATTAAGGACTGGCGTCTGCAGGAAGGGACAAAAAAAAAGCTTTCAAAAGAAATAAATATTACATCAGTGAGATCTACAGTACACCATCAGAAAGCGGTGTGTTTAGCAGAAATTCTAAAAAGGGGCTTATTCACTAGAGTGTGCCTGCTAGTGAGATACACACTGCTCCATCATAGAAATGTATTTTTCTGGGGAAATTAACCTAATTTGTGCCACATCTGTGTGCGCGCTCAATCCACAAACATTATATACAGTATTCCAGCCTAGAATAATTTCTATTTGGGACAAATTTCACTAGTTTGGGTGACTTCTGCAACTATATATACAGTTAGTCAACAGAGAATTATTTCTATTTGTGACAAATTTCACTACTCACATGTGTGCGTGAATTTAGGCCACAACCATATATACAGTTAATTCACCAGATAATTATTTCTATTTGTGACAAGTTTCACTGGTTTTGGTCACATCTGTGCGTGAATTTAGGCCACAACCGTTATATACAGTAATTCAGCATAGATTTATTTATATTTGTGACAAAGTTCACTACTTTTTTATATATATAATATATCGGTAGATATAGAGAAAAAGAGGTATATTTGATAGATCTCAGATAGCTAGATATGAGATAGATGTGAGATAGGTAGCAGAAAAATATCGGATAGATCGATCCATAGACAGACTATATATTGGTAGATATAAAGAGATACATTTGATAGATCTCATATAGATAGCAGGTACTGTGGTAGATATTAGATAAATAGATGTATGTGATAGATATATAGTGTATAGATATATGTATATGAGGTAGATAGATGGACAGATATGAGATATATATGAAATAGATATCAGATAGATATGATAGTGTATAGAGAGATAGATCGATAGACTATGTAGATATAGAGATAAAGAGATACATTTGATAGATCTCATATAGATATACCGGTATAGATAATGGATAGATAGATACTGTGCTAGATAGATAGATATTGGATAAATAGATATATGAGATAGCTAGATAGATAGATAACAGATATTAGATAGATATATCAGGGCTCCAGACAAAAATAAATATTAAGGGGCCATTGGCTCCTAACCTGAAAAATTTAGTTGCCAAATTTAAAATACATATAATTACGGTATAATAAAAAAAAACACATGTCTTACCTAGGGTTGTCACGATACCCACATTTTGACTATTTTGATACCATAAAAAAGTATTGCGATACTCGATACCACGTGAAAAAAAAAAAAAAAAACACCAAAAAAAGCTGCGTGCATTTCACATTTTATGGAACGTCTGGACGATAATAGAACAGTCCTAACCTAATTTTTGTCGGGACAAGGTCACAAAAAATGGCAAATTACAAGTTTTTCGGTGTTTCGGTGTTCACCGCATAGCAGAAATTTTTAAATATTTTAATAGTTCACACTTTTTCGGGCATGGCGATATGTATTTTTTTTATTATGGTTTTATATATTTTATATGTAAAATTGGGCAAGGTGGTGATTTAAACTTAATATTTTGGTGTGTGTGTGTTTTTTTTTTTTTTTTTTTTATGGGATCTTTCATCCCTTGTCCTATTCACCCCAATAGAGCTCTATCAGGTTGGATAGGATCTCACACATCTCCCTGCTGCCCTGTGCTTTGCGCACACAGCTGCAGGGAGCTGACTATGGCAGCCAGGGCTTCAGTAGCGTCCTGGCTGCCATGGTAACCGATCGGAGCCCCAGGCTTACACTGCCGGGGCTCCATTCAGAACTGCCACTGCCACCAATGATTATAATACATGAAGTATAATACAATGAATATAGTTTATGCTTAATACAAACGCAGGCTGCGCTGCGGGTGCCGGACATATCTCATACCCGGCACCCAGCCTCTATGACTGCGCTCTGCAAACCGCCGCTATTAACCCCTCAGGTGCGGCACCTGATGGGTTAATAGTGGCGGATCGCAGCGTGCAGTCATAGAGGCTGGGTGCCGGGTATGGGATATGTCCGGCACCCGCAGCCTGCGTTTTATTAAGCATAAACTATATTTATTGGTGGCGCAGTGACCACAGACCCTCCCCTCCTCCTCCTTGCTATCAGCCCATTGGTGGCAGCAGCAGTGCAGGGGGGAGGGACTGCCTCATTCTTCCCTGGGCTGCTAAGGAGAACTTGGCGCGTGCCATGTCAATTTGTGATAGCGGCATTGCAGCGGCGGGTCTAGGCGCAAATGGCGACAAAACTACAAACTCTTGTCGCCATTTAGCAATTCTAAGTCGCATTTGCAACCATTTTGATACATATCCATCAATCTATACACTATATACAGTATCAGATAGATAGATATCAGAGATATTAGATGGGAATTATAGATAGCAAAAAAATTAAGACTGGGCAGCACCACAGTAACGCTTGTATGTATAGAGTGCCAGCGGCTGTGAGAACAATCCACCCCCAAAAATATCCAAATAAAGAAAAAATTAAATGGCACATCCAAGGCGTAAAATCCAAGTAGAAACTTTATTCACCAGACAGCGACGTTTCGGTCCACTTGCTGGGACCTTTCTCAAGCAGTGACAAAGTGCAGTAGTGCATTGTGCTTATTTATGCTTATTTATACTATTTAACATCATTAAAGGGGTATTCCCATCTTGCTATTTCATAATCACCTGCAGTCAGCTATCCTGTTCACTTCCTGGTTTCCTTCTGCTAAGGCTGGGCAGACTTAGGCAGTTTGAGTGAAAGCCGGCCACGCCTCCTTATGACATCACTCTGAGAACTCCGTGCTGCGTGCGCGTTCATGTGCCCCTCAAATGTACAATGTCCTCCTATTCCCTAAATGTGGACCCTTTGTTCTATTCACTCCATATTTGTCTTCCTGTTGATTCTCTTTTATTATTATATTTTGTTATATCATTGGTGGATTTGTAGGTGCATATAGTATTTTAATTAAAAATAATACTCGCCTCTTTTGAACTTGCCTCCGATCCTTCTCCGGCACGTCCTCACGCTCCTCTATAGTTTCGTCAGTCTTCGGGCGGCCGCGCATGTGCAGATGTGTGTTTTTTGGTGCCGCTGCTAAAGCTGTTTTGGCCACGGCATTGGAGAATGGGCGTCTGCGCATGCGCGGCCGTGCTAGTTTGCGATGACATGGAGAGGCCGGGCACTGGAGGTAGCTAGTTCTGTGCAAGCACGGCCCATCGATGCACCAGCCAAGAGCAGGGCTGGTGCAAGGATTTTTCCCACCATAGGCAAAAGCTAATTTTGCCGCCCCTTGACTCTGCCCATTGACCACACCCTTTTACCCGCCCCTTTTTCAGCCACCTATTGCATGCAACATTTAACTATGGTCGTGTACCCTGTGCCAGTCTGTCATGTACCCTGTGCCAGTCTGACTATGGTCGCATACCCTGTGCCAGTCTGACTATGGTCATGTGTATATATAATATCCAGCCATTGTCTGCCACCTGGTACCATCCCAGTGATGCCAATCACTCTGCGCAGTTCAGCAGGTTGGCACACCAAACACGAGCAGTGCCACCTATTCACTGACAGGCGCCATTCAGCCACTGTCTGAAATCCTGTGCCACCAGGGCAACATAAAACAGTATGCTGCCTTGTCCCCTCTGCCAGTCTGGCACTGTCCTGCACCCTGTACCATTCATAGCCCTTCAGACAGTCTGTGCCACCTATTAGGCTCTATGTGCCACTGCTGGGCACCCTGTGCCAGTCAGAATCTATGGCCCCTAGTCAAGCAGCAGGTGTGCCCTGACCCCTGTACACAAGTGTGTGCCACCCTGCTGCCAGTCACTGTCCTACAGCCTCTGACACCCTAGTGCAGGTTGTCAGAGTGCGGTTGCCAGGCGTGCTTACCAGGTTCTGCTCCTCGCTGTGCTCCAGGTCCACATTGCCTTGGCTCTTGACAAGATCATGTGTCTTCCGCGCGTGATCCCGCTAAACCCACCTCTGGAGGTCACTGGTCTCGCGGGATTGCGCGCCCGAAGTCAGGGCCAGTGCAAGGATTTTTGTCAACACAAGCGATTCTACATTTTGGACGCCTCCCCCCTTCCCCCCCATCATTTCACATTTCTGCCCCTCATGATTCATGTCCATTTCCCCCCCCCCCCCCCCCATCATTTCACATTTCTGCCCCTCATGATTCATGTCCATTTCTTGCCTCCCCCCATCATTTCACATTTCTGCCCCTCATGATTCATGTCCATTTCTTGCCCCCCCCCCCCATGTGCTAATATCATAGTGCCATCCTCTCCCCCTGCCCTCTAATGTGCCAGTATCAAGTGCCTCCCCCCGCCCCCCCCCCCCCCCCCCCCTCCATTTGCCAGTATCATGGCGCCAATAGCCCCCCTCCCCGTTGCAGTAAAGTAACAGTCCGGTATAAAAAAATAAAAATTAATTGGTGCTTGTGTTCTTATTTAGGCTACTTTCACATTAGCGTTCGGGACTCCGCTTGTGAGTTCCCTTTGAAGGCTCTCACAAGCGGATCCGCTCAGAATGCATCAGTCTGGCACCGTCTGTCCTCCGCTCAGCAGGCAGACACCCGAACGCTGCTTGCAGCGTTCGGGTGTCCGCCTGGCCGTGCGGAGGCAAACAAATTCGTCCAAAGTCACAATGGAAGTCAATGGGGGCTGATCCATTCGAAGGTGACACAATATGGTACATTTTTCTAACGGATCCGCCCCCCGTTGACTTTCAATGTAAAATCTGGACGGATCCGTCTGAATACAAATTGTACTTAGATTAAATATAATGCAAACGGTTCCGTCTGAACGGATACCATCATTTGCATTATAGGAGCGGATCCGTCTGTACAAATACCAGACGGATCCGCTCCGAACGCAAGTGTAAAAGTAGCCTAAGCCTGTCTTTCAGAAAAGTTTATGCTGGGATTGGAACCCATGACCTTCTGTATCAGAGGCAAGGCATTTACCCACACAGCTATGAGAGCTGTATAACCAGTTACTTAAAAAAAAAAAAAAAAATATATGACTTCTACTGTAGGTAACTTTGATACCTAGTGTACATCCATACACATGACAGCTGCCCCAGTACACTGTTTATGGATGTAGCAGAGCTGGGTGTGTTGGGGCTGCTGTCATGTGTATGGATGTACACTAGGTATCAAAGTTACCTACAGTAGAAGTCTCATATTTATTTTTATTTTTATTTATTTTTTTTATTTTTTTTAAGTAACTGCCTATACAGCTCTCATAGCTGTGTGGGTAAATGCCTTACCTCTGATGTGAAAGGTCGTGAGTTCGAATCTCAGGAGAAACTTTTCTGAAAGACAGGCTAAGGCCTCATGCACACGACCATTGTGTGCATCCGTGGGCGTTGTGCCGTTTTCCGTTTTTTTTTTTTTTTTCGCGGACCCATTGACTTTCAATGGGTCCGTGGAAAAATCAGAAGATGCACCGTTTTGCAGCCGCATCCGTGATCCCCCTCCCTCTATTGTATTTATATCACTGGTGGCCAGTGTGCCGCCTCCCCCCCCTCCCTCCCTCTACTGTATTTAACTCATTGGGTCAATGGGTCCGTGAAAAAACACGGATGCACACAAGATTGGCATCCGTGTCCGTGATCCGTGGCCGTAGGTTACTTTCATACAGACGGATCCGAAGATCCGTCTGCATAAAAGCTTTTTTTGCCCCCAATGAGTTAAATGCAATAGAGGGAGGGGGGCCGCACACTGTGCCACCAATGAGTTAAATACAATAGACAGAGGGGGGGCCGCACACTGTGCCCCCAATGAGTTAAATGCGAGGGAGGGAGGGGGGGCCGCACACTGTGTCACCAATGATATTCAAACTGGGGACAGTTTTTGGAGGATCCACGGACATGAAAAAAAAGTCGTTTTGGTGTCCGCCTGGCCGTGTGGAGCCAAACGGATCCGTCCTGAATTACAATGCAAGTCAATGGAGACGGATCCGTTTGACGTTGACACAATATGGTGCAATTGCAAACTGATCCATCCCCATTGACTTTCAATGTAAAGTCAGGAGTCCCTTTTATACCATCGGATTGGAGTTTTCTCCAATCCGATGGTATATTTTAACTTGAAGCGTCCCCATCACCATGGGAACGCCTCTGTTAGAATATACCATCGGATTTGAGTTACATCGTGAAAACTCATATCCGACATTATATTCTAAAACAGAGGCGTTCCCATAGTGATGGGGACGCTTCTAGTTAGAATATACTACAAACTGTGTACATGACTGCCCCCTGCTGTCTGGCAGCCCCTGATCTCTTACAGGGGGATATGATACGCACAATTAACCCCTTCAGGTGCGTATCATAGCCCCCTGTAAGAGATCGGGTGCTGCCAGGCAGCAGGGGGCAGTCATGTACACAGTTTGTAGTATATTCTAACTAGAAGCGTCCCCATCACTATGGGAACGCCTCTGTTTTAGAATATACTGTCGGATATGAGTTTTCACGATGTAACTCAAATCCGATGGTATATTCTAACAGAGGCGTTCCCATGGTGATGGGGACGCTTCAAGTTAAAATATACCATCGGATTGGAGAAAACTCCAATCCGATGGTATAAAAGGGACTCCTGACTTTACATTGAAAGTCAATGGGGATGGATCAGTTTGCAATTGCACCATATTGTGTCAACGTCAAACGGATCCGTCTCCATTGACTTGCATTGTAATTCAGGACGGATCCGTTTGGCTCCACACGGCCAGGCGGACACCAAAACGACTTTTTTTTCATGTCCGTGGATCCTCCAAAAATCAAGGAAGACGCACGGACAAAAAAACGGTCAACGGAACCCCGTTTTGCGAACCGTGAAAAAATACTGTCGTGTGCATGAGGCCTAAATGAGATTTAAATACACCAGGGGCTCGTAGCTGCGTGCCGCTCACTCTGCCCGAAGTGACTGAACAAACTCATGTTCACACTCGCAGTGCATCCGGCCGGCAAGTACAGGAACAGAAGGAGTCAAGGAGATGATGTCAGATGGATCACAAGTAGGGGGCGGGGCGCAGGCGGCGGCCTGGTGCTACCACTCCAGAGTGCCGGCGCCCCCAGGCAGAGTGCTCTCTACACGGTGGCCTACTCTGCTTATGGTTGGCCGTATCCATGGGATACCAAACATATACAATGAAGTAGGAGGCAACAAATTTTAGGGGAACGCTTGGAAATTTTTAATAGGATAGATTTACAAAAATGCTCAATGGGACATATTTATTAACTTAAACTATGATCACTGAGATGGGAATACCCCTTTTACAATCCAATCGTATAACTAATCATCTACTGCACTTTGTCACTGCTTGAGAAAGGATTGATAGATAGACATGATATAGATAGGTAGCAGATAGATATAGTGTATAGATAGATAAATGGATTCATAGATATATAGATAGATGAGAGATTGGTATCTGCTAGTTAGATATGATAGATAGAAAGATAGATATGAGATAGATGCATAGATATGGCAGCAAATAGATACTAGAGTCTAGACAGAGCATTGGAAGATTAGTAGCTAGGTGGCCAGATATTCAGATTACCGTATATATGTATGCTGTCTGTGTACTTTAGCGTTGTGATCTAGGACCTTAATGACATCATCACCATGTGACCAGTAACCTAGCAATTACTGGTCACATGGCTACGAGGTCATCACAGGTCATATCAGGAGTGTTGCAGAAGTTAACTGTGGAACTTTTTTGTGTGAAGATTACATCAGAAAAAGGTGACAGGGGCTGTTATGTTAATATACTGTAAACTACTGTATAGTGGGGTCCTGTATACTGTGGGGGCCTGTATACTGTGTGGGGGGGGCTGTATACTGTGTGTGGGGGGGCTGTATACTGTGTGTGGGGGGGCTGTATACTGTGTGGGGGCCTTATACTGTGTGGGGGGGCTGTATACTGTGGGTGCGGTATAGTGTGGAGTGCTATACTGCTGTACTGTATAGTATGGGGGGCTGTATCGTGTATAGTTTGGGGTGCTGTATACAGTGAGGTGTTGTATACTGTGGGGTGCTGTATACTGTGGGCTGCTATACTGCTCTCTTTTTACTGCAGAGCGGTGCCCACTTCCAGCCTGAGCCCAGCTGCCCAGAACACTGATCCTGAGCCACTGGAGTCTTCAGAACTGGAAGTATTTACAGTCATTCACTGGACTCTACCAGGTGTGTGGATTTTGTGTGTGTGTGTTGTGGTGGAGGGCGTGATTGCCTGCTAAGGTGTGGGAAGGCGGGATCCAGGGGGCCCAAGTAAATATTTGCCCAGGGTCCAATCAATATTAAAGACGGCCCTGCTAGCCAGTAGTGCAAATTCTATTTTAGAAATAGTGCAAAGATGCCTTCCTTGATGTACTGTAACAAAGAGAACAGTAAACTTGAAAGGAGACCAATCAGGAAATAAATGTCTGTAAAATAACAGAACTTAGGCCTCTTTCACACTTGCGTTGTCCGGATCCGGCGTGTACTCCACTTGCCGGAATTACACGCCGGATCCGGAAAAACGCAAGTGTACTGAAAGCATTTGAAGACTGATCCGTCTTCAAAATGCTTTCAGTGTTACTATGGCAGCCAGGACGCTATTAGTAGGAGCGGGGAGCGGGGGAGCGGTATACTTACAGTCCGTGCGGCTCCCGGGGCGCTCCAGAGTGACATCAGAGCGCCCCATGAGCATGGATGACGTGCCATGCGATCACGTCATCCATGCGCGTGGGGCGCCCTGACGTCACTCTGAAGCGCCCCGGGAGCCGCATGGACGGTAAGTATGCTGCTCCCCGCTACACTTTACCATGGCTGCCAGGACTTTAGCGTCTTGGCAGCCATGGTAACCTTTCAGAAAAAGCTAAACGTCGGATCCGGCAATGCGCCGAAATGACGTTTAGCTTAAGGCCGGATCCGGATCAATGCCTTTCAATGGGCATTAATTCCGGATCCGGCCTTGCGGCAAGTCTTCAGGATTTTTGGCCGGAGCAAAAAGCGCAGCATGCTGCGGTATTTTCTCCGGCCAAAAAACGTTCCGTTCCGGAACTAAAGACATCCTGATGCATCCTGAACGGATTTCTCTCCATTCAGAATGCATTAGGATAAAACTGATCAGGATTCTTCCGGCATAGAGCCCCGACGACGGAACTCTATGCCGGAAGAAAAGAACGCAGGTGTGAAAGAGCCCTAACCCTGTGTATCTGCAATGTGGCAGGAAGATCTTCTGCCTGTGTGAATGATCATGTGACATTGTATGCAAGATTAGGTTGTGCAGAGCAAGCCCTTTAACAACTATGTAACACTTTAAATTGCCATGTATTTACTAGATATGGTTCAAACTATATATGTGTACTTCCTTACCTTTTCTCTTTGGTCAAAACCTCCTAAAATGAGTGGTGCCATGTATCTCCAGATATTTTGAGTCAAGTGGAAAGGAAAGGAAGGACAAATCTGTATCAAGGTCTGTGCAAATTGAAATACGTGGTCCTATTAATTTAGGCAGTGCCTGTGCTTTATACACCTAGATAGATATAAATTGCTGTGAACAAGGATTATTTCCATGACGTGATACTGGATATGTTTTGCAAATTATTTTACTGTGGTGGTTGCAGTAACAGGAGCACATCACTCGAATATTCTACAATGGCTAATATACATTACGCGCCTGTTTCCAATGTCCTATGAAAACTCTCTATGATATACACTGTATATTATGACTGTTAATCACAGAGATCATCACAGAGTGGCACTACACTACTCAAGGACGTACCTCATTCATCCTTGCTACTGATGGCTGTATCTCAGGCTGCATAGGCTAGCCTTGTTCAAAAGCAGACAATTTAATATTTAAAACAAGACCATGATGGTGCTAGCCGCGATACAACCCAAGATACTGCTATTAGAAATTTCTCTCAGTGAAAGCTACATATACCTGCAGCTCTCACTCCTGTCCCAATATCTAAAGTCTGTATTTTTTTTTATTTTTTTTTATTTGTCTGGACAGAGTCGGACACGCATGCTTGTGGTAACACTCAGCAGTACCTTTACTGCAGACTTCAATTTATTTGTAAACTTCTGGTAGGAATAATACAGAAATGATACAACATAGTCATAAGAATTGATGTTCCAGAATTTTTATTACATGGGGAATGCAAGTAGTTACTAAAACTGACATGTCAGCAGAGATAACAGGTCCTCTTTAACCACTTCAGCCCCGCTAGGTGAAACCCCCTTCATGACCAGAGCACTTTTTACACTTCTGCACTACACTACTTTCACCGTTTATCGCTCGGTCATGCAACTTACCACCCAAATGAATTTTACCTCCTTTTCTTCTCACTAATGGAGCTTTCATTTGGTGGTATTTCATTGCTGCTGGCATTTTTACTTTTTTTGTTATTAATCAAAATGTAACGATTTTTTTGCAAAAAAATGACATTTTTCACTTTCAGCTGTAAAATTTTGCAAAAAAAACGACATCCATATATAAATTTTTCGCCAAATTTATTGTTCTACATGTCTTTGATAAAAAAAAATGTTTGGGCAAAAAAAAAAATGGTTTGGGTAAAAGTTATAGCATTTACAAACTATGGTACAAAAATGTGAATTTCCGCTTTTTGAAACAGCTCTGACTTTCTGAGCACCTGTCATGTTTCCTGAGGTTCTACAATGCCCAAACAGTAGAAAACCCCCACAAATGACCCCATTTCGGAAAGTAGACACCCTAAGGTATTCGCTGATGGGCATAGTGAGTTCATAGAACTTTTTATTTTTTGTCACAAGTTAGCGGAAAATGATGATGATTTTATTTTTTTTATTTTTTCTTACAAAGTCTCATATTCCACTAACTTGCGACAAAAAATAAAAAATTCTAGGAACTCACCATGCCCCTCACAGAATACCTTGGGGTGTCTTCTTTTCAAAATGGGGTCACTTGTGGGGTAGTTATACTGCCCTGGCAATTTAGGGGCCCAAATGTGTGAGAAGAACTTTGCAATCAAAATGTGTAAAAAATGACCGGTGAAATCCAAAAGGTGCACTTTGGAATATGCGCCCCTTTGCCCACCTTGGCAGCAAAAAAGTGTGACACATCTGGTATCGCCGTACTCAGGAGAAATTGTGGAATGTGTTTTGGGGTGTCATTTTACATATACCCATGCTGGGTGAGAAAAATATCTTGGTCAAATGCCAACTTTGTATAAAAAAATGGGAAAAGTTGTCTTTTGCCAAGATATTTCTCTCATCCAGCATGGGTATATGTAAAATGACACCCCAAAACACATTTCCCAACTTCTCCTGAGTACGGCGATACCAGATGTGTCACACTTTTTTGCAGCCAAGGTGGGCAAAGGGGCACACATTCCAAAGTGCACCTTTCGGATTTTGCAGGCCATTTTTTACACATTTTGATTGCAAGGTACTTCTCACACATTTGGGCCCCTAAATTGCCAGGGCAGTATAACTATGCCACAAGTGACCCCATTTTGGAAAGAAGACACCCCAAGGTATTCCGTGAGGGGCATGGCGAGTTCCTCGAATTTTTTATTTTTTGTCACAAGTTAGCGGAAAATGATGATTTTTTTTTTCTTTCTCTTTTTTCCTTACAAAGTCTCATATTCCACTAACTTGCGACAAAAAATAAAAAATTCTAGGAACTCGCCATGCCCCTCACGGAATACCTTGGGATGTCTTCTTTCCAAAATGGGGTCACTTGTGGCGTAGTTATACTGCCCTGGCAATTTAGGGGCCCATATGTGTGAGAAGTACTTTGCAATCAAAATCTGTAAAAAATGACCGGTGAAATACGAAAGGTGCACTTTGGAATATGTGCCCCTTTGCCCACCTTGGCATCAAAAAAGTGTCACACATCTGGTATCGCCGTACTCAGGAGAAGTTGGGGAATGTGATTTGGGGTGTCATTTTACATATACCCATGCTGGGTGAGAGAAATATCTTGGCAAAAGACAACTTTTCCCATTTTTTTATACAAAGTTGGCATTTGACCAAGATATTTTTCTCACCCAGCATGGGTATATGTAAAATGACACCCCAAAACACATTGCCCAACTTCTCCTGAGTACGGCGATACCAGATGTGTCACACTTTTTTGCTGCCAAGGTGGGCAAAGGGGCACATATTCCAAAGTGCACCTTTCGGATTTTGCAGGGCATTTTTTTTACACATTTTGATTGCAAAGTTCTTCTCACACATTTGGGCCCCTAAATTGCCAGGGCAGTATAACTACCCCACAAGTGACCCCATTTTGGAAAGAAGACACCCCAAGGTATTCCGTGAGGGGCATGGCGAGTTCCTAGAATTTTTTATTTTTTGTCGCAAGTTAGTGGAATATGAGACTTTGTAAGGAAAAAAGAAAAAAAAAGAAAAATCATAATTTGCCGCTAAATTGTGACAAAAAATAAAAAATTCTAGGAATTCGCCGTGCCCCCCACGGAATACCTTGGGGTGTCTTCTTTCCAAAATGGGGTCACTTGTGGCGTAGTTATACTGCCCTGGCAATTTAGGGGCCCAAATGTGTAAGAAGTACCTTGCAATCAAAATGTGTAAAAAATGGCCTGCGAAATCCGAAAGGTGCCCCTTTGCCCACCTTGGCTGCAAAAAAGTGTCACACATGTGGTATCGCCGTACTCAGGAGAAGTTGGGCAATGTGTTTTGGGGGGTCATTTTACATATACCCATGCTGGGTGAGAGAAATATCTTGGCAAAAGACAACTTTTCCCATTTTTTTTATACAAAGTTGGCATTTGACCAAGATATTTTTCTCACCCAGCATGGGTATATGTAAAATGACACCCCAAAACACATTCCCCAACTTCTCCTGAGTACGGCGTTACCACATGTGTGACACTTTTTTGCAGCCTAGATGCGCAAAGGGGCCCAAATTCCTTTTAGGAGGGCATTTTTAGACATTTGGATCCCAGACTTCTTCTCACACTTTCGGGCCCCTAAAAAGCCAGGGCAGTATAAATACCCCACATGTGACCCCACTTTGGAAAGAAGACACCCCAAGGTATTCAATGAGGGGCCTGGCGAGTTCCTAGAAATTTTTTTTTTTTTGCATAAGTTAGCGGATATTGTTTTTTTTTTTTTGTTTTTTTCTCACAAAGTCTCACTTTCCGCTAACTTAGGACAAAAATTTCAATCTTTCATGGACTCAATATGCCCCTCACGGAATACCTTGGGGTGTTTTCTTTCCGAAATGGGGTCACATGTGGGGTATTTATACTGCCCTGGCTTTTTAGGGGCCCTAAAGCGTGAGAAGAAGTCTGGAATATAAATGTCTAAAAATGTTTACGCATTTGGATTCCGTGAGGGGTATGGTGCGTCCATGTGAGATTTTATTTTTTGACACAAGCTAGTAGAATATGAGACTTTGTAAGAAAAAACAAAAACAAAAACAAACAAAATTTTTTCGCTAACTTGTGCCAAAAAAAATGTCTGAATGGAGCCTTACCAGGGGGGGGTGATCAATGACAGGGGGGTGATCACCCATATAGACTCCCTGATCACCCCCCTGTCATTGATCACCCCCCCTGTAAGGCTCCATTCAGACATCCGCATGATTTTTTACGGATCCATGGATACATGGATCGGATCCACAGAACGCATGCGGACGTCTGAATGGAGCCTTACAGGGGGGTTATCAATGACAGGGGGTGATCAGGGTAATCACCCCCCTGTCACTGATCACCCCCCCTGTAAGGCTCCATTCAGACATCCGCATGATTTTTTACGGATCCATGGATACATGGATCGGATCCACAGAACGCATGCGGACGTCTGAATGGAGCCTTACAGGGGGGTTATCAATGACAGGGGGTGATCAGGGTAATCAGGGTGATCACCCCCCTGTCACTGATCACCCCCCCTGTAAGGCTCCATTCAGACATCCGCATGATTTTTTACGGATCCATGGATACATGGATCGGATCCACAGAACGCATGCGGACGTCTGAATGGAGCCTTACAGGGGGGTTATCAATGACAGGGGGTGATCAGGGTAATCAGGGTGATCACCCCCCTGTCACTGATCACACCCCCCCCTGTAAAGCTCCATTCAGACGTCCGCATGATTTTTACGGATCCATGGATACATGGATCGGATCCACAGAACGCATGCGGACGTCTGAATGGAGCCTTACAGGGGGGTTTATCAATGACAGGGGATGATCAGGGTAATCAGGGTGATCACCCCCCCTGTCACTGATCACCCCCCCTGTAAGGCTCCATTCAGACGTCCGCATGATTTTTACGGATCCATGGATACATGGATCGGATCCACAGAACGCATGCGGACGTCTGAATGGAGCCTTACAGGGGGGTGATCAATGACAGGGGGGTGATCAATGACAGGGGGTGATCAGGGAGTGTATATGGGTGATCACCCGCCTGTCATTGATCACCCCCCTGTAAGGCTCCATTCAGACGTCCGTATGCTTTTTGCGGATCCGATCCATGTATCCGTGGATCCGTAAAAATCATACGGACGTCTGAACGGAGCCTGACAGGGGGGTGATCAATGACAGGGCGGTGATCAATGACAGGGGGGTGATCAGGGAGTTTATATGGGGTGATCATGGGTGATCATGGGTGATCAGGGGTTTATAAGGGGTTAATAAGTGACGGGGGGGGGGGGTGTAGTGTAGTGTAGTGTGGTGTTTGGTGGGACTGTACTGACCTACCTGAGTCCTCTGGTGGTCGATCCTAACAAAAGGGACCACCAGAGGACCAGGTAGGAGGTATATTAGACGCTGTTATGAAAACAGCGTCTAATATACCTGTTAGGGGTTAAAAAATTCGGATCTCCAGCCTGCCAGCGAGCGATCGCCGCTGGCAGGCTGGAGATCCACTCACTTACCTTCCGTTCCTGTGAGCGCGCGCTCCTGTGCGCGCGCGTTCACAGGAAATCTCGCGTCTCGCGAGAAGACGCGTATATGCGTCCAGGAGGAGTAAAGCAACCACCTCCCGGACGCATATACGCGTACAGCGGTCGGGAGGTGGTTAAGCTAGGTTAGAACAGCTCAGTTCAGCTCTGCATAATGCACATTAAACACACACAGCTTGGCAGTACGCATATTATACACACACAGCACTGCTACATGCACATTATACATACACAGCTCTGAAGTACGCATATTATACACACTCGGCTGTACTGCATGCACACACACAGCTCTGCTGCATATGCATGTATACACACACAGCATTGCTACACAGACACACACAGCACTGCTGCATATACATGCATGAAAATCAAATCACGGTCACCTGACCAAAAACTCCTTTTAGGGTTCCTATCTATATGTTAAAACTTTAACCTTTATTATTTACTTTTAAAACAAAAATACTCAGAGAAACCAGTACTACAAAGTATTTAAAAAATATCAGGTTGCAGTTTCGGACTAAGTCAGTTAATTTGTCTTTTTTGGGCCGCTGTTGCTCGCTCTACATTCTATTTAAGAGGTGGTTAACCTCATGGATACTCTATTGCCATGTATAACCACATGTTAGCAGGTGTGTTTTCATTGGTGAATTATTTGGTGTCCCTATAAGTCCTAAGTATAGGAGTTTCTATTGTAAATAGATGAGATGTATTCCTATATCCCTATGCGACAGACATCCATCATTCATTCACATATCTCACACTCTGGGAGATCAGGCAGTTTGCCTCCGAACATTTGCACAATATGTATTGAGCTGGACAATGATTGCTACCCTACTAGTTGTGGATCTTGCCCTATACTGCAACCTGTCTAAAAATTGGAGATTGTCACTACCCCACTCGACATGTTTTGCCGCGATGCGGCTTCGTCAGGGCAGTTGGGGTGATATACATGCATGCATACCCACGAATGTGTACCAGTACGTCACGGTGGTTTAGATAATGTATGTGATGGGCTGCTGTGGTGAGCCCACTCCATACGCAGCAGGTGCCGGCTGTATAATCCAGCAGCCACCTCACCACACTGACAGGGAATGGAGATTGCGCCAAATCCAGTCATTTAACTCCAGGTTAGGCAGAGGGATGAGGCTTCCTCTGCCTTCCAATCATAGCCCCTGCAGTGAAATCTTGGGGCTCCGATCAGTTACCATAGCAGCCTGGATGCTTTTGAAGCTTTCCAGGCCTGCCATGGTTAGCTCCCTACTGAACTGTGCATGCAGCACATCTCCGCAGGGAGCGTGTCAAAAACACTGACGTCTGAATGAGGCTTAACAGGTTGAACTGGACAGATGCCATTCTTTCTGGTTTGCCTTACTGATTAGCGGTTTTCTTACGGCTACACAGCTGTTCAGTCCCAATCCCTTGAGTTCCCTTCACATTGTGCGTGTGGAAATGCTCTTACTTTGTTGTTGTTTTTCTTCGATTTGATTTCATCAATCGTTTAAGTAATCGCCAATCACGATTAATCAGGATTTCTTTCCCGCCACGTTTCTTCCTCGAATACGATGGGTCCCGACTATCCTTCCAGTTATTAATAATGCATTGGACGGTTCTTAACCCAATTTTAGTAGTTTCTGCAATCTCCTTAGATGTTTTCTCTGCTTGATGCATGCCAATGATTTGACCCTTCTCAAACAGACTAACATCTTTTCCACGACCACGAGATGTGTCTTTCGACATGGTTTTTTAAGAAATGAGAGGCAACTCATTGCACCAGTTGAGGTTTAATAACTTGTTGCCCATGCAGTAATTATCCAATAGGAGGCTCATAACTCTTTGCTTAGTTAAATCCAGGTGGCGACTTTTTATTTTTTTGGACAAGGCAGTGTATGTTACTACAAAAGGTCCTTCAGCTGCACTTAATAGGAGCTTTCATCTCCTTTTCTGCAGTAGGTAGACCTTCAGGATGGAGAGGGCTGTGTCCTCTCCATGTACTGTATATATATATATATACTATATAATATAGAATGGTGTCAGGCGGGGAAAGAGAAGCGTGCAGATGTACATCTCTCTCATTAATCCAGCAAAGTGCCACACCATTAAGAAAGCAGTGACTGTAGGATTACCTTGACTGTGAACTATAAGACACAGACACTTTTTTCCCCAAGAGTTTTTCTTGCCTAAAACATCATCTTGTAGTCCAAAAAATAAAGTAATTACCTGCACTTGCATGCAAAAGTTGGTTGAGGCACTCAGTTTTTGAATTTCTTTAAAACATGCAGCATTAAATGTATGTGAGGCATGTATGAATTTCTCACATCTTAGGGTACTTTCACACTAGCGGTAGGACGGATCCGTCAGGCTGTTCACCCTGTCGGATCCGTCCTGCCGCTATTTCACCGTGCCGCTGGACCGCCACTCCGTCTCCATTGACTCTATTGGGGACGGGGGAGGAGCTCCGGCGCAGCACGGCGAGAGGCCGCCGGACTTAAAAGTCGGACATGTCGTAGTTTTAGTCCGGCGGCCTTTCGCCGTGCACTGCCGTGCTGCGCTGGAGCTCCGCCCCAGTCCCCATTATAGTCAATGGGGAACGGAGCTGAGGTCCGGCGGCCCTGCGAAATAGTGGCAGGACGGATCTGACAGGGTGAACAGCCTGTCGGATCCGTCCTGCCGCTAGTGTGAAAGTACCCTTACAGTTCTTACAGATTATATTTAAGTTGCTTAAGTACTCTTCTTCTAGACCCAATTTATGTTTATAATAAAACATTTTTAGGCCTAATTGGAATGTATGAACTCTGCCCATGTTGACCTTTGAGGTGCATATAAGGCTACTTTCACACTGGCGTTTCTGGGTCCGCTTGTGAGATCTGTTTCAGGGCTCTCACAAGCGGCCCAAAACGGATCAGTTCAGCCCCAATGCATTCTGAATGGATAAGGATCCGTTCAGAATGCATCAATTTGGCTGCATTTGGTCTCCGTTGCGCTTTTTAGACTGTCACTAAAACGCAGCTTGCAGCGTTTTGGTGAACGTCGGACTATGCAGAGCCAAACGGATCCGTCCTGGCTTACAATGTAAGTCAATATGGACGGATCCGTTTTTCACTGACACAATATGGTGCAATTGAAAACTGATCCGTCCCCCATTGACTTTCAATGTAAGTCAAGACGGGTCCGTTTTGACGTAGACTTTTTTTGAATGAATAATGCAAACGGATCTGTTATGAACGGATACAAGCGTTTTCATTATTGGTGCAGATACAAGACGGATCCGCACCAAACGCAAGTGTGAAAGTAGCCTTACTTCGCTTTCATGCAGTTTTTATGAAAAATGTTATCCAATTTTAAGAAAAGTAAAAGTACACTTTGACACAAAATAGCATGACTGTGTCTTTGTGTATAAAGTGCTGAGTAGCATTTAGAAAATGTGCTTGGTCTCTGTCTTCAGAAAAAATATTGGTATCGGCAGTTTATGATTTTTTTTATTTTGTCGTTTTAAAGTTTTATTTGTACCTGTCAAAACTGAAACTTGTCCAGGCTTAAGGAGGTGCAAATTGTCCAAAAAACCCTGGCAGCAAAAGAGTTAAAGCACTGCATACCCTGCTTCCTCTCTCTGCGGGTACTAACTTAGAAGGGGAAAGCAGACTCTTGATATAACTGACAGATACTGGGAGAAGTGTTCTATTGACATCTGTATAAGTAGCGTCACATACTGCTAGTTTTAAACTTCTGCTTGAGCACCATTTGAATTTGTGGTATGCAACCATTTAGTACTGCTCCTCTGCAGACTTCATGTGTCTGTGCACTGCCACCAGTAAGGTGCCCTATGCACCATTTATGTGTGCATGTGTATTTGTTAAACAAGATGTGTGCATCTAGTAGGTATGTTGTTTGTGTAAATAAGCATAGGCACTACAAAAATAGCGCGTTTTAGTTATAACATTATGGCAAAACTTATACAACTATGGAAAACATGCAGTCAATTTTATTTTGTATTTTAGATACATTAAAGCCCTAGAGACTTTGAGGCAAGTGAGATTGAAGCAGGCTCAACGTGTGAAAGAATGTCAGGCAGAACTTAAATATCTTAAACAGAACAAGGAGAAAGCCCAGGAAATCCGAGACAACCTCCACAGTAAAGAAACACAGCTAGCAGCTTCCAGAGAGAATGTGAAGTCTATTGATAATCAACTCGAACCTCTCAAGGTATTCTTCAGTCAGGCTCCTTATCATTTTTGGTATATGGCATGTCAAATTATCACATAGCCATTTTCACTGATTTGTCAGTGTCAAAAGTCAAACTTCTCTGGTTGCTTATAGGATACTTGGCAGTGATGACATCGTCTGGTTTGAACAAATCCAGTTCAGGTTATAGGTGTTGGGAGTCTCCACATGATCTGTTTGTAAGGAGTGAGCCAAAGTTTTTGGCCGTTGTTGAGGGACATCAAGGCATAAGTACTGCACCCATGACATGAGCAGACATGGTGTTCTTTTTTCAATATGTGATCTGGCTTCAGCTAACAAACGGATACAATCCTGGCATTTCTTGCTGTGATCAGGTGATACATTGTGATTGCCAGGACCCTATATGCACTATAATTGCTGAATCTTGATTTTGAAGTGGTTTCTGTGATTGTTAAAGGGGTTCTCCAGAAATGAAAGAAAATGAAAATACTTCAATATTACTCTTTTTTTATAAATATATTCCCAAATACCTTTCATTAGTTATAATGGCTCATTTTGTTTAGGGAGCAATGCTCAGGAGAATAAAATGGCTGCTGTTCTACTAGTAAACAGAAAACCTGTCCTAATCACACAGCATCCTCTTCTCTGCTTCTAGAAGGGCTAATGGGACCTTGCAAACATAGTACAAGCACTTGAAAGTGATACTTTATCATTTAAACCTAGTCCTTTTTTGTTTATAGATAATGTAATCAGAATGTATTTTCTTATTTTAGAGTCATCTATCGGACATTCAGAGAAACCTTTCTAAAGTGATGAAGTATGACAATGACATCAAATCTTTGGAAAGCAGGAAAAGAACTATGGAAAAAGATAATCAGGACCTGGAAGAGAAAATTGAGAAGGTATTACAGTACAATATTATTTGCTAGTATATCATACTTTACCACCTATTAAAAAAGGCCTGCCACCATTTATTTAAAAGGGTTGTCCAAGTTATTTTTTTATTCTTTGTATGTTTGTAACTAATCAAATGTAAGGGGTTTACAATTCACTTACTTTATCTGCAGAGGCCCCTTTCTTAGATTTTTTTTATTTTCTTTAGTGGAGTTTAAAGGTGCAAGATTAATTTACATGACATTTTCCACATGTCAAGAAATCCATCAAATGAAAATACAAAGTCAACATACACATTGACATAAGACGAGCAAAAGAAATAAAAAACATTTTGTGGTACATTATCCTTGATATATTTATTACTTCCTGGACTCAGCAGGGTTTCTGACAGTTATCATTACAATTCCTGAACAGCATCACACTTGGCATTTCAGGGACTTTAACTCAGGTGGCTATTGGTTGCATAAGAATTCCATATCTCCTACCAGAGCCTACATAGACATATAGATATGAAATCTTATCGAGAATTTAACGTATAAGTGGATGCACACCACTCCCCCGACACTTTCTCAAATTTCTGAGGGCACCCCCTGTGTATGTAAACTACTTTTTCTAAAGGAATAATTTGATTTACTACCTGTTTCCAGTGGTGAACATTAGTCATCCTATCAGCCATCCATCTAAGGGCTATTGCTTTCCTAGCCAGGAATAAGGTTTCCTCCAGGAATATCCTGTGATGATGAGACCACTGCTCCTTGTCTACAATTCCTAATATACACATCTTGGGGCAAAGAGGAACATTTCCTGGCACTAAATCTGACAGTAAGGATGTCACATCTCGCCAAAAACTTTGCCTTTCTTAGATTTTAGTGTCACATGACCTGTGATGTCAGCCTCTCTCCCTGCTCTGATGAAGTCTTGTGCACAAGCCTGAGGAGCAGGTCTGTGTCTGCACGAGGCATCACTGTGCTGGCCACACACCCTGCACTGCTGTCTGCCCTGAGTCTCCCTCCCACTGGATTCTTTAGGAAAGTTTAACCCCTTCTACCATCAGCAGCACAGACTTAGGGATGGAAGCTTTGCTGAGCAGCTGAAGGCAGTGAAGAGACAAATGCTGGCCACATGATCTGCCCTCCTCATCCTGCAGACACAGAGCTGACAGACTGGAGGAATTCTGTTGAGCATTGCACAAGAACAGGTAGGGTGAAGATCCTGTGTGTATCAGCAGTGTCATTGTACTGCTGGGACTTGTAGGTCTACACATACAACATGCTGCTGAGTATCCCGGCAGTCAGACATTTCAGTGTTATTGCAGGCAAACAGAGGCCACAAGAGAATTACAATTAGGGAAATGAGTAAATTAATATTTATTTATTTTTTTTGAAACTTGCTTAGCTTTTGTATATATTGCTGACCTTCAGATTTACAGTGCCGTATATGTATATTTACATAATTCGGACAGCCCCTTTAACTTTTCTGTACAATACCAAGGCCCGTTTTGTAGGCTCTAACATATTGTATATGTTAAAAACTATCGGAATCCTCGAAAACACCTTTAGATGGAATCTGTCAGCTCTGAAACACCCCCCAAACTAGAGTGGGGTCTATAGTGTGAGTCCAATTTTCATTACGACACCAGGCGCCAACAAACCAGCAGTAAGGTATATTGAGAGGACTCCTCTGAGTCCTCACCATTATGTGACAGATTCCCTTTAAAGGGACACTGACAGGCCCTATAAACCTATTTAGTTATTCCTATGCAGTCATAGATCTATTATAGTGTATTCCAATTATATAAGAGTACCCCCTGTCCGCATTGTAAACCATGTAAAAATTGTAACTTTATATTCATCTGTCAATCACATTTCTTTATGCCCAAGGGGTGTTTTTTCTCATACCTTTGTGCCCAGCTGCGCCTCAACTGTTGATTCCTACCGCCGCCCAGCTCATTATTATTCACTGCGCTGGGTGGCTCTTACATTCCCCGATCCTGTCAGTTCCCGCCCATGCCCGATAGACTTATGGGCATTGGCCTCAATCGGACCATCTGCGCATGCGCCGGCACCCTCCCAAGCCCGTAATTTAATGCGCCTGCGTCCGATATCTCCTCCTCGGCATTCGTATCCAGCGCTTCAGAGCGCTGATGTCATCAGAAATTCTGATAGTTAACGCACCTGCGCCGGCCAAGAAACTCTTTTCTCCGCTGACAAGTTTGGGGTATGTAAGAGCCGCCCAGCCCAGTGAATAATAATGAGCTGGGCGGCGGTAGGAATCGACAGTTGAGGCGCGGCTGGGCACAACGGTATGAGGAAAAACGCCCCTTGGGCATAAAAATATGTGATTGACAGAAGAATATAAAGTTGTTTTTACATGGTTTACAATGCGGACAGGGGAATACTCTTATATCATTGGAATACACTTTAATAGCTCTATGACTGCATAGGAATAACTAAATATGTTTATAAGGCCTGTCGCTGTCCCTTTAAGGATTCACATTAGTAAAGAAGAATTTATAAGACATGTGGAAACATTTTGGAGACTTCATATGTACTGTATGATTGTGTGTATGATGCAAACTCTTGTAATTGTAGGTCTTTCAAGGAAGTGATGAAGAATTAAATGAGATGTATCAAAATCACCAGAGAACCGTGAGAGAGAAGGAGCGAAAACTTAATGACTACCAGCGTGAAATTGATAGAGCTGTTAAAGACTATCAGAGATTCAACCGAGAGAAAGGAGAACTGCTGGTGCAGCAAGGTCTTTTGCATTTTTTTTCTTTGAAACTTTTCATTTCAACAGTACATTATTCACAGTTATAATGGACATTGCACGACTAGGGCAGAATTGTCCTGGAAGTAACTGTATTTAGGAAATGCTTGTATTTCCCTTAAAGATGACCTTTCACCACTCCTGACATGCCTGTTTTAATAGCTACACACTGTTACAGTTACTCCCCGGCTAGCTGGGAGCTGGACCACTTGTATAGTCTGGATCGCGGTTTAGGGAGAGAGAGAGAGAAGCCGCTTCGTCACGATATCCATAAGGATCCTGTAAATGTAGATTAATCGCGGTCACGATCTTTCAGCTAGGATAATCCTTCCCTCCCTCCACAAACGAGTCAAGGCTGCGATTTGAAGGTTAAGCAAGACCGATGTTTATTGGCTCGGGGTCTCCTTTTTATGCAATCCTGCCCTGGAAAGGGCTACATTTACATGATTACCACAATACACAATTACATGTCTAGTACAACCCCCATGTCTCCTCCCCTCAGATAAACATAATTTATCTTTAACATAATTAACCCACACACAATGTTACCCAAGTTCTGGATGTACCCCAAAACCAGGGGGTACATCTTTACATTCGGTATCCTCAGACAGTCCTGGTGTAGGGGAACAACATATCCAAAATCCGGTTCCGTCGGTCCAAGGGTTCGGGAGTTACGGGTCCCTGAAGTCCTGACCGACTGCACTGACTTTTCAGCCGAAAATGGTTTCCCAAGCTTTGGTCCTGCGGCCGGTCTCCGCTCGTGCGCCCAAAACCCCACGAAACCCCTGCAAGGTTTAGTCCTTCCACCGAACGGCCGGTCGGTCGGCAGCCCCAGCACGAATCTACGCTGTTCTGGAGGACTCAGCAGCGCTCGCCTGTCTGCGGATCCGCCCTTAGATCCAGGCGACTGCTGTCAACCACCGCTGTTCGGGCGTAAGACGGCCGCGACCACGTGCAAGGTCCCGAAATGGCGGTTACCCATGCCCAACACAAAGGACTTGTGCCGAACCATGCGAATGGCTGAACAGAGCTGGGAGGCAAAATGGCACTTAATTGCACACAGTGTAACTAACAGTTTTGTAACAGTGTAACTAGCATTTTTGTAACACACACATTCCCCATGTAATAGCAATTCTGGAACATCTAGTCTTGTGACTTTATGTTGTGCCATTCCTTTTTTTTTTCTACTAGAAGTTATGAATTGCTAGCTGTCTGTAGTAATGGTACAGAGGGGTCTGGTCGTGGGTCTGACGGGGGTCTGGTCGTGGGTCTGACGGGGGTCTGACCGTGGGTCTGGTCGTGGGTCTGACGTGGGTCTGGTCGTGGGTCTGACGGGGGTCTGGTCGTGGGTCTGACGGGGGTCTGGTCGTGGGTCTGACGGGGGTCTGGTCGTGGGTCTGACGGGGGTCTGGTCGTGGGTCTGGCGGGGGTCTGGTCGTGGGTCTGACGGGGGTCTGACGGGGGTCTGGTCGTGGGTCTGACGGGGGTCTGGTCGTGGGTCTGACGGGGGTCTGGTCGTGGGTCTGACGGGGGTCTGGTCGTGGGTCTGACGGGGGTCTGGTCGTGGGTCTGACGGGGTCTGGTCGTGGGTCTGACGGGGGTCTGGTCGTGGGTCTGACGGGGGTCTGGTCGTGGGTCTGACGGGGGTCTGGTCGTGGGTCTGACGGGGGTCTGGTCGTGGGTCTGACGGGGGTCTGGTCGTGGGTCTGACGGGGTCTGGTCGTGGGTCTGACGGGGGTCTGGTCGTGGGTCTGACGGGGGTCTGGTCGTGGGTCTGACGGGGGTCTGGTCGTGGGTCTGACGGGGGTCTGGTCGTGGGTCTGACGGGGGTCTGGTCGTGGGTCTGACGGGGGTCTGGTCGTGGGTCTGACGGGGGTCTGGTCGTGGGTCTGACGGGGGTCTGGTCGTGGGTCTGACGGGGGTCTGGTCGTGGGTCTGACGGGGGTCTGGTTGTGGGTCTGACGGGGGTCTGGTCGTGGGTCTGACGGGGGTCTGGTCGTGGGTCTGACGGGGGTCTGGTCGTGGGTCTGACGGGGGTCTGGTCGTGGGTCTGACCGTGGGTCTGACGGAGCTTGGGGGACTGATCGGGGGTCTGACGGAGCTTGGGGGACTGATCGGGGGTCTGACCGGGGGTCTGACGGAGCTTGGGGGTCTGATTGGGGGTCTGATCGTGGGTCTGACGGAGCTTGGGGGTCTGATCGTGGGTCTGACGGAGCTTGGGGGTCTGATCGTGGGTCTGACGGGGGTCTGACGGGGGACTGATCGGGGGTCTGACGGAGCTTGGGGGACTGATCGGGGGTCTGATCGTGGGTCTGACGGGGGTCTGATCGTGGGTCTGACGGGGGACTGATCGTGGGTCTGACGGGGGTCTGATCGGGGGTCTGACGGGGGACTGATCGGGGGTCTGAGGGAGCTTGGGGGACTGATCGGGGGTCTGACGGAGCTTGGGGGACTGATCGGGGGTCTGACGGAGCTTGGGGGACTGATCGGGGGTCTGACGGAGCTTGGGGGACTGATCGGGGGTCTGACGGAGCTTGGGGGTCTGATCGTGGGTCTGACGGAGCTTGGGGGACTGATCGGGGATCTGATCGTGGGTCTGACGGAGCTTGGGGGACTGATCGGGGGTCTGATCTGAGGGCTGACGGAGCTTTTGTTTCTAGTTTTGAGGGCTGATGAGGTCTGATCATAATCACAGTAACTCATAATAATGAATTAACCAAACACCACTACACAACTGCATCATTTCATTCCATCTACTTAAGTTACTTTCACACTAGCATTAAAATTTTCCGGTATTGAGTTCTATCACAGGGACTCAATACCAGAAAAAAAGCGTCAGTTTTATCCTAATACATTCTGAATGGAAAGCATTCCTTTCAGTATGCATCAGGATTTCTTCAGTTCAGTCCCTCTTATGGTATTTGGCCAGAGAAAATACCGCAGCATGCTGCGGTATTTTCTCCGGCCAAAATTCCGGAACACTTGCCGGAATGCCAGATCTGTCATTAATTTCCATTGAAATGTATAAATGCCAGATCCAGTACTGTGCGCAGACCTTTAAATCTGTGAAAATAAATAAATACCGGATCCGTTTCTCTGGCTGACACCGGTGAGACTGTCCGGTATTTCAATGCACTTGTCAGCTGCATCCGGAAACAAATGCTATCCGTTTGCATACAGACTTCCGGATCTCTCAAACGCAAGTGTGAAAGTAGCCTTAGTATCCATTTTTCACAGCAATTCCTTTTTGCTTTATGCAGTGCTGTTGCTTTATTTTTATATTCAGCGTTAATGTTTGGATTGATTATATCTCCATTTTTGTTGTTCAGGACGTCTGCAGATGGAGGCTGACCAGCATCAACAACATATCAGAACACAAGACTCTCTGATAAAGTCCTTGGCAGCACAATTGGAATTTGATGGATTTGAGCGGATGCCATTTAACAACAGACAGACATCTAGTTTCCAGAGGCTGATCAAAGAGAGACAAGAAAAGGATGAAGCAGATTTGAAGCAAATGATGGTAAGGATAGAAGGCAGATGGATATAGGTTCATTAGATTCTTTCTTTGCCAGAAAACTTCTAGCAAATGTGCTCTTTATTAAAGAGTCATCCCCTATTTGAAAATGTCTTTAAAGTATACAATATTGAATCAGTATCGTTGTTTAACCACTTCAACCCCCCTAGCTGAAACCCCCTTAATGACCAGGCCACTTTTTACACTTCTGCACTACACTACTTTCACAGTTTATTGCTCGGTCATGCAACTTACCACCCAAATGAATTTTACCTCCTTTTCTTCTCACTAATAGAGCTTTCATTTGGTGGTATTTCATTGCTGCTGAAATTTTTTACTTTTTTTGTTATTAATCGAAATTTAACGATTTTTTTGCTAAAAAAAAATGTCATTTTTCACTTTCAGTTGTAAAATTTTGCAAAAAATTACATCCATATATACATTTTTCACTAAATTTATTGTTCTACATGTCTTTGATAAAAAAATAAAATGGTTTGGGTAAAAGTTTTACAAACTATGGTACAAAAATGTGAATTTCCGCTTTTTGAAACAGCTCTGACTTTCTGAGCACCTGTCATGTTTCCTGAGGTTCTACAATGCCCAGACAGTACAAACACCCCACAAATGACCCCATTTCAGAAAGTAGACACCCTAAGGTATTCACTGATGGGCATAGTGAGTTCATAGAACTTTTTATTTATTGTCACAAGTTAGCGGAAAATGATTTATTTTTTATCTTATTTTTTTCTTACAAAGTCTCATATTCCACTAACTTGTGACAAAAAATAACAAATTCTAGGAACTCGCCATGCCCCTCACGGAATACCCTGAGGTGTCTTCTTTCCAAAATGGGGTCACTTGTGGGGTAGTTATACTGCCCTGGCATTTTAGGGGCCCATATGTGTGAGAAGTAGTTTGCAATCAAAATCTGTAAAAAATGACCGGTGAAATCCGAAAGGTGCTCTTTGGAATGTGTGCCCCTTTGCCCACCTAGGCTGCAAAAAAGTGTCACACATCTGGTATCGCCGTACTCAGGAGAAGTTGGGGAATGTGTTTTGGGGTGTCATTTTACATATACCCATGCTGGGTGAGAGAAATATCTTGGCAAAAGACAACTTTTCCCATTTTTTTATACAAAGTTGGCATTTGACCAAGATATTTATCTCACCCAGCATGGGTATATGTAAAATGACACCCCAAAACACATTCCCCAACTTCTCCTGAGTACGGCAATACCAGATGTGTGACACTTTTTTGCAGCCTAGATGCGCAAAGTGGCCCAAATTCCTTTTAGGAGGGCATTTTTAGACATTTGGATCCCAGACATCTTCTCACGCTTTCGGGCCCCTAAATTGCCAGGGCAGTATAAATACCCCACATTTGACCCCATTTTGGAAAGAAGACACCCCAAGGTATTCAATGAGGGGCATGGCGAGTTCATAGAATTTTTTATTTATTTTTTGGCATAAGTTAGCGGAAATAGATTTTTTTGGGTATTTTCTCACAAAATCTCCCTTTCCGCTAACTTGAGACAAAAATTAAAATTCTTTCATGGACTCAATATGCCCCTCACGGAATACCTTGGGGTGTCTTCTTTCCGAAATGGGGTCACATGTGGGGTATTTATACTGCCCTGGCATTTTAGGGGCCCTAAAGCATGAGAAGAAGTCTGGAATATAAATGTCTAAAAAATGTTACGCATTTGGATTCCGTGAGGGGTATGGTGAGTTCATGTGAGATTTTATTTTTTTGACACAAGTTAGTGTAATATGAGACTTTGTAAGAAGAAAAAAAATAACAAAAAAAAAAAGTTTTCGCTAACTTGGGCCAAAAAAATGTCTGAATGGAGCCTTACAGGGGGGTGATTACCCATATAGACTCCCTGATCACTCCCCTGTCATTGATCACCCCCCTGTAAGGCTCCATTCAGACGTCCGTATGATTTTTACTGATCCACGGATACATGGATCGGATCCGCAAAACACATACGGACGTCTGAATGGAGCCTTACAGGGGGGTGATCAATGACAGGGGAGTGATCAATGACAGGGGGGTGATCACCTCATATACACTTTCTGATCACCCCCTGTCATTGATCACCCCCCTGTAAGGCTCCATTCAGACGTCCGTATGTGTTTTGCGGATCCGATCCACGTATCCGTGGATCCGTAAAAATCATACGGACGTCTGAATAGAGCCTTACGGGGGGAGTGATCAATGACAGGGGGTGATCAGGGAGTGTATATGAGGTGATCACCTCCCTGTCATTGATCACCCCCCTGTAAGGCTCCATTCAGACGTTCGTATGTGTTTTGCGGATCCAATCCATGTATCCGTGGATCCGTAAAAATCATACGGACGTCTGAATGGAGCCTTACAGGGGGGTGATCAATGACAGGGGGGTGATCAGGGAGTCTATATGGGGTGATCAGTGGTTCATAAAGGGTTAATAAGTGACAGGGGGGGGGGGTGTAGTGTAGTGGTGTTTGGTGCTACTTTACTGAGCTACCTGTGTCCTCTGGTGGTCGATCCAAGCAAAAGGGACCACCAGAGGACCAGGTAGCAGGTATATTAGACGCTGTTATCAAAACAGCGTCTAATATACCTGTTAGGGGTTAAAAAAATCGCATCTCCAGCCTGCCAGCGAATGATCGCCGCTGGCAGGCTGGAGATCCACTCGCTTACCTTTCGTTCCTGTGAACGTGCGCGCCTGTGTGCACGCGTTCACAGGAAATCTCGGCTATCGCGGGAGGACGCGTATATGCGGCCACCCAGAAGAGCAGGGCCGCCGCCAGGACGCAATCCTGCGTACGGCGGTCCTGAGCAGGTTAAGGGCTACAGAAACTTTTGTACATGTACTAAAATGCAGCAGAAAATAAAATTGCACTTATTTGTTTTTGGGATTCAGCTTTACTTTTTATGCACTACACAATGCTCGTTCCTGCTGTTCAAGCACTTCTCTATTCTCACTCCAGGCTGTGTGGGCCTTCCTTCAGCACAACAGCTCTGTTTCCCTTCCCTGCAGTGAGTTTGTTTACACTATTACACAGCACATACCTGCCTCCCTGTAAACAGCTACTTAGCATCCTCCTACATATTGACTGTGCTGTAAGCTACCTGGATTTCATCATTGTAGTAGATGATGTGCCCCCCTGTAGTGTCCTCAGTAGAAATAATGCCTGCTGTAGTGCCCCCTGTATTGCCACCAGTAGTTATAATGCACTTCTGTAGTGCCCCCATATATATGATGCTCCTCCGTAGTCTCCCTGGTAAACATTATGCCTCCTTGCTGTGCCCTTAGTAGATATAATGCCACCATGTAGTGCCCTCAGTATAGTGCTCCTTGTAGTGCCCCCACTTTACCTCCCTGCCTGCTGCCTATTCACAGCGCTGCTTAGTTATAATGCACAGTCCTGGAGCAGCTCTGCTTGTCACCATGAGTGTGCTGCCAAGCCGATCTCTGCTCCATGATGAACCGCTGAGCTATCGTAGTTGACTACCATGCATTCAAAGAACACTGAAGCACTGTGGATAGCCCAGTGTTTCATTATGGAACAGAATTTGGCATGGCAGCGCGCACAGTGCCATTGCAGTGCCGCAAAGGAGCAGCAGGCAGGACCGCAAAATGATAGAGAAAGAAGGCCATCATCGATGGAGAAAGAAGGCCAGTCTGACGCTTAGCTCAAGATTAGGATTCCATTGTCTCTGTTGGATAAACATTGTGCACTTGCTCAGAACACAGCGCTTCATCATGAAACAGAGATGAGTAAGAAACCATTTGTTTTTGAACAAAGACCATGTGACTGTTTTTATGTGACATTCTCAGTGCATGCTCTATGACAGGGGTGGCCAACCTTACAGACACAAAGAGCTAGAAAAAAAAGAAACTTATGACTGCCAGGAGCCACAAGCTATACATTTACACAAATATGCGTGCACACAACAGTATTACTGCAATTGAGTTTTCAAACATTTAAAAGTGTATTAAACCACCTTTCCTTCCTATGATGTAGACAGCTTTAGTGAGACTTCTGGCCATCTTTGTTTTTCACAATGTGTTTCAAATCTGGCTCGTATTGAGTCCGCCCCGTATGTGTGTGGTGGTGATTTGACATAGCGGAGATGTGAGCATGGGGTGTCTGATTTTAGGTGTCTTATGTTGTCACTGGGGGGCTTATTTTGTGGGTCTAATGAGGATTTGGGGGTCTTATCTGAGCTGGCATCCCCCAATACTTTAAAAAAAATTGTACCCCCTCAGTAACATTGCCCTTATTGTACAACCTTCACAGTAGTTTTGTACAGATGTGTGCCCCCTCACAGTATTTGTGCCCTCTCACAGTAGTTATGCCCTCTATGCCCCTTTCACAGTTGTAATGCCCTATTTGTGCCCCTTTCATAGTAATAATGCCCATTGTGCCCCTTCACAGTAATAATGCCCTCTGTGCCCCCTTCATTGTAGTAATTCCCTCTGGCTCTGTGCCTCCTCCATAGTAAAAATGCCCATTGTGCCCCCTTCACAGTAATGCCCTCTGTGCCCCTTCACAGTATTAATGCTCTCTGGCTCTGTGCTAACTGTGCTAGTAATGCTCTCTGTGCCCCCTTCATAGTAGAAATCCCCATTGTGCCCTCTTCACAGTAGTAATGCCCTCTGTGCCCCCTTCATTGTAGCAATGCGCTGTCTCCGTGCCTCCTCCATAGTAGTAATGCCCATTGTGCCCCCTTTACAGTAATGCCCTCTGTGCCCCTTCACAGTAATAATGCTCTCTGTGCCCCCTTCATTGTAGTAATTCCCTCTGTCTCTGTGCCTCCTCCATAGTAGTAATGCCCATTGTGCCCCCTTTACAATAATGCCCTCTGTGCCCCTTCACAGTAATAATGCCCTCTGTGCCCCCTTCATTGTAGTAATTCCCTCTGGCTCTGTGCTAGTAATGCCCTCTGTGCCCCCTCCATAGTAGAAATCCCCATTGTGCCCCCTTCACAGTAATGCCCTCTGTGCTCCTTCACAGTAATAATGCCCTCTGTGCCCCATTCATTATAGTAATGCTCTCTGCCTTCTCCATAGTAGAAATGCCAATTGTGCCCCCTTCACATTTGTAATGCCCTCTGTGCCCCCGCCATAGTAGTAATGCCCTCTGTGCCCCCTCCATAGTAATAAAGTCCTCTGTGGTCCCTCTGTTTTAAAAACAATAAAACACAGTAACTTCTCACCTTGTCAGCTCCTGAAGCTCACAGACCTCTTTCCCCTGCAGGCACAGATCGCTTTGCAGCAATGTGTGGGTGGAGCTTATGCAGATTACCAGGCGACAGGCTCCACCCACATATGCCTGCAGGGCGATCCGTGTCTGCAGGCTGAATGGTGGAGTGAGGAAAAGTCTTCCTGCTCCACCATTCACAGTGCCGCCAGCCTGAAGGAGGAGAGATGCGGGGAGCTGAGCGGTAAGTGACAGGACCCAGCTGCCTGTATTGATGGAAGCGCTCATTACTTCTGTGTTCAGGCACCTCCTGAGAGCGGCACCCAAGGAGAACCCACGCCTCACCCCCCCTCCCCCAGCACGCCACTGGCGAAACAAGCTAAAACAAGCGCAAATGAGCCGCATATGTAGACAGATGAGTAAGAGGTGGCCGGACCGCTCCCCTGCGAGCCGCAAATAAAGATGCACAGGCCACCCCTGCTCTATGATGTAGCACTGTTTTCTGATCACAGAGCACTAGTAGGAGAGCATAGGCCTTCTGGTGATGGGAGGAGTTTACAGGCAACCCGTCATCTGACAGATTTTCTGTAAAAGCAAAGGACGCACATTCTGGCTGCAGAAGAAAAAAAATTAAATATAACAAATTGGAGAAATTATGTTTATTTCTCACCCATATTCATTGGGGGGACACAGGAACCGTGGGTATATCTATGTCCTCTAGGAGGCGTTGACATTAGTAAAAGCTGTTGCTCCTCCCCTGGCAGCTATACCCCCTCCAGCCTGGAGAGAGAGCTCAATTTTTTTCTAGTGTCAATAAGAGGCAAGACCTCCCTGAATCTCCTGAAGATTTTTTATTTTATTTTATTTTTTTCCCCCTTCTTTTCAGATGGGACAACAGTGGTCGCCTCGCCTCCCTGTTCTCCCGGGGTCGAGTTGCGCCAGTGCCGACGACCGCACTGCTGCCTCCCCCACAGAAGACAAGGTGGACCAGGGCAGCCTCGCTCCCCTGCTTCCGCCAGCCAAGGAGTCACCTAGGTCCGCCAAAGAGAAGACCCTTCCGCCATACCAGACTCCTGCCACTCCGGTGCCAGCTGCTGAGGAGGTGACCCCGCTGGAGAAGGTGACCTTATAGGCCCACTTAGGGAGGGTGAAGAGAAGAGGATGAAGATGAGGTGAGTATACGGGACTAGGTAAGTATGAAGCCCTCTTCCCCCTCCCTCCCTCTTTGAAGATCTGGGTCGCCCTAATGATATAGCAAGGGTTAATGGCCAGGGGACTTTATTTAGCTAAGAATCTAGACCCTTAAGGAGAGAAAGGGTTAATCCGGCGGGCACCATGCGCCACCAACGACACGCAGCCCCCCCCTCTCTCACTTTCACTTCCCCTCTAGGCCGACGGCTGTCCGGCTCATAGAGGGTTAATGTATCTTCTCCCCGGACACCTCCAGCAAAAGACTGGAGCGCAGGGCGACTCCACACCCAGCTATTCAGGCGGCAGTGTCCACCATTTTCCTCGCCTTTCGGGAGCGGGCGCCAAGCGCGCCGCTCCGAAAGGGTTAATGCCTATGACCGATAACGGATGCCTGGGCCCATGCGGGAGTGTCGCGCGCGAGGCACTTACTTTACATGGGAGCACGGTCGACTCCGGCTGTCACGAGTTCCCGGCCACGGGGGAACATCCTGGTCTCCGGGCGCCGCAAAAATTTAGGCCCCGGCTTCAAATGCGGCCTACAGGTTCTTCCTTCCCCTGTGTCATTCTGGCCGTGGGGCGGCTCCTCCGGCCGGAATGTGTATGTCGCGCACTGCTCCGGGTCCCTCTACCCTCTGGCTGACTTACAGTACAGAGGGGGAGGGTCCTGATTTGGCTGAGCATCGCAACTTTAGGCCCTTGCTTCGCGGCCTACTAGGCCGCAACCCATCTAAGTATGCTAGAGGCAGGGAGGCGGGCTGGCGCAAATTCTTCCCGCATAGCTGCGCCCGTCCTTCAGCACACCCCTGGGCTTCAAATCTTAATGTCCAGCCAATTAGGTCAGCACCGGATTATCAGGGATTAGATGGGCCTACTAGCGGGGGAATCATGTTGCACAGTTAACCCCTTCCTGCCTCGTATCACTTGAGGCTAGGAATGCCAGTTTAAAAAAAAAAAAAAGGGGGGGGGGGGAGAAATAAAAACAATGTTTACATCCATACGGGAACTACTCCCCTCAGTCACAATCCACTCTGATTGTGCGGCACCAAACTGGACCTGTGCCCTATTCCGGACACATGACAACCTTTCACAGTTTCCCAATCCGCCCTCCGCGGCTGTTTAGTTGATATCTCCCCGCCTGCGCAATACAGTGAAGGATACCTGTAGAACGCCCACTCCGCCCTCTGGGGCCGTTTGGTTGATAATCCACCTGCGTAATCCAGTGGAGGACCTCTGACAGTTCCCTACCCACCCTCCGGGGTAGCTTGGTTGATTATTTTCCACCGGTGCAATCCAGTTGAGGACCTCTGGATTCCCAATCCACCCTCCCGGGATCGTTTGGTTGTATAATGCACCGCCTGCGCATTCCAGTGGAGGTCCTCTGGAACTTCCCAATCCACCTTCCGGGGTAGTTTGGTGAGTAATGCATAGCCTGCGCATTCCAGTGGAGGACTTATAGACTTCCCATTCCACCCCCTGGGTAGTTTGGTTGATGATCCTCCACCTGTGCATTTCAATAAAGGACTTCTATTGCACAATCCACCCTTCCGGGTCGTTTGGTTGATAATTCTCCACCTGCGCAATCCAGTGGAGGACCTTTTGGCACTTCCCAATCCACCCTCCGAGGTTGCTCGGTGATAATGCATTGGCTGCTCAATCCAGTAGATGGACCTCTAGGCTTCCCATTCCACACTAGTTTGGTTGATAAGCCCCCACCTGCGCAGTTCACAACTGCCAGGGTCGAGGTTCTGAGGGGTAGACTTACGCGCAAGCGGACCACTGTAGGACATCTTTTCTCTGTGGATATATCCACTCCCCTCCCTTCCTCCCTGGGTCATGCTTGGACATAACTTCCCTCCCCGCAGATAGGGTCACGAATTCAGACTGTCGTGCACGAAGCAGTCTCCCAAGCTTGCCAGCAGTACTGTTGTATGCTTACCCCCTTCCATATGCAGAGTCATTGCACTTCTACGGGATACAGTACTTGCCTTATATATGTCCCCTTCCTTAAGTGGACCAAGTACGATAACACTGGTTTTTAGTGCCGGATGTATTTTTTCCCCCCTTCAGGTGGCGGAATTGCATCTTCACTGGGTTCAGTACCTGACGTATACATTAGCCCCTTCCATAGGTGGCGCAATGACATCATCACTAGTTGCAACGTCTGCTGTAGGCATTACCCCTTACTTTGGTGCAATAATTGCACTCCGATGGGGTACAGGACTCTCCACAGGCACTAGTTCCGCTGTAGGCATTGACCCCCTTCACAGGTGGGGTATTTTCCCTACCACCGGCTTAAGTACTTGCTGTATGCATTCCACCTTCCATAGGTAGGGTAATTGCACTACCACTGGATTCGGTCCCAACTGTCACGCTATTCCTTTCCATAGGTGGAGTGTTGCACATCACTGTGCTTCCTGTTGCATTACCCCCTTCCACTAGCGGGGGAATAATAAGCATCTTGGGATGCCGCAATTCATCCGAACAATGGCTTCTACGGGATAGTCTCAGGCCTCTCCCGCATTTTTGCGCTGACGGGGCAAGCGCTGGCTACTACTGTGGGAGTGGTAATTGCTTTACAACTACCTACTGGGGTGCTTACTGCACAGCTCCTTCGCGGGTGGCGGATTCTTCTAGTACTGAATTCGGTGGCCTCTGCGTGTGGCCCCCTCCTTTGTTGGAGTAGGGGGATAGCAATACAGTAAGATTCCCCTTGCCTGGCTTCCTGGAATGGGTACGGTGGCTATTCCACTTGGTATCCTCTTCTTTTTGGTGCTGGTTTTGGGCAGGATTATAACTTCCTCTGCCCTCAGGGGGTTACCGAACAACACTCGTGTCCCAGAGATTCCCCATCTCCATGAGCCTCCATTGTTCCTCTCGGTCATGAATTTGTCCGCATCAATACGTAGTGCGTACACCATTGCACTAATATGGTGCGTGCGTTCCACCGAGTCGGGTGTTTTCGCTGACTCTGTATTCTCTATCCACCACCCCTCCTTATTGGGAAAGTGCTTATGCTGGCACTCTGGTTTAGCTACTAGATTTAGTTTGTGGTCGCTGCAGTGAGGCATCCCCCTCAGGTGGGGGTCCTACCCTGGCATTAGCTTGGCAGTGGTAGTTGCTCCTGTTCAGCGCCCTTCCAGGTAGCGTTTTTAAGGCTCATAGCCACCCCGCAAGCCTTAGTGGCTCCTATGTTACTGCCTTCCCTCATCTGTATTGCACAGGGTATTCGTTGTGGCCTTCCATTCCCCTTTTACAGGGAATCCTTCCCATTGGTCCTGGGTGTGCTTACTGTGTCTACACGAAGCTTCCCACCCTTCTCCCGAACCAGAGATCCAGAAGCATGCAGCATGGACGTCCTGCTCTCCCCTTGGTAGGAGTTCCCCCTCTTCTACATGCTTTTCCCTCCCCCTCCTATTCAGGGTTCTACGGAAGATCATGATGGAGGACATTCCTAGTCGCTCCGGATTGGCCTCGTCGCGTGTTATACGCCAACCTCGTTCTCCTGCTAGGAGACGTCACTTGGTTCTTGGGAACCAGGACATTCCCCCACTTCGTTGTTTCTCTCCCTGGGGCCTGTAAGAACCTTCTTTCTGGGAGCGGCACATACGGTTCCTCCGTGCCGACCTCTTTTAGTGCCTTCGGATCTGAATTAATCCTCTCAGTGCTCCGGGCTTCCCCCTGAGCCCTTGCAGGTTTTTTTTCATTAGACTCCTGTCCTGGAAGGTAGTTTTTTCTGGTTGCTATCACATCCATTAGATAGGTGTCCAAGTTGGCGGCGTTCTCTTCCAGAGAACCCTTCCTGGTTATTCATAGGGACAAATGGTTTTCCGGCCGGTCTCCTCTTTTCTTCCGAAGGTGGTCTCTGACATCCGTATTAATGAGGAAATTCCTTCCCTCACTTTGTTCATCTCCTTCACAGCCTATGGAACAGGAGTTGCACCATTTGGACATTGTCAGAAATCTGAAGACCTGTTTAGCAGCCTCTGGTCCCTTCCGCTTAACGGACTCCCTTTTTTGTGTTATGGAGGGTCCTCGCAAGGGATTGTCGGCCTCCAAGGTGGAAATCGCACGTTTGATTCGGTCTGCAATTGCTGACGTATACTGCGCCCGGGCAGGGTTCCGCCCTTAGGTGTCACGGCTCACTCCACCAGAGCGGTGGGCGCATCTTGGGCTCTCAGGAATCACGCTTTGGCTGCACAATCGTGTAAGGTGGCTAGTTGCCCTCCTTACGCACGTTCACAAGATTTTACCAGGTGCATACTTGGCATCGGTGGACGCTGCCTTGGGCCGCGTGGTTTTGCAGGCGGCAGTTTCTTACATGCCTGCAGGGGCGCTTGCTTCCAGGGATCTGTGTTTTTTCCCTCCCTGTGGACTGCTTTCGGACGTCCCACGGTTCCTGTGTCCCCCAATGAATATGGGCGAGAAAAGGAGATTTTTGTATAACTTGGCAGTAAAATCTCTTTCTCGCTCTTCATTGGGGGACACAGCACCCACCCAGTATTGTTGTTTCAACCACAGTTTTGCTGTTTTGAAACCTGATTTGAACCCCGTTGGGTCCTTGCATGGTTGGTGTTCCATGTTTTTTCTTTGGTGGGCTTGCTTCTCCTAATGCTTATGCACAAACTGAAGCTCTCTCTCCAGGCTGGAGGGGGTATAGCTGCCAGGGGAGGAGCTAACGGCTTTTACTAGTGTCAACGCCTCCTAGAGAACATAGCTATACCCACGGTTCCTGTGTCCCCCAATAAAGAGCGAGAAAGAGATTTTACTGGTAAGTTATACAAAAATCTCCTTTTATTTTATGCACAAATATAGCAAAGTTATATTTCGCTGCGCTTTACAGACATTAGCATCACACTTTCAACAATTGGCTCCCAATCTAAGTTCTCTATCAGTATGTCTTTGGAGTGTTGGAGGAAACCTACACAAGCACGGGGAGAACATACAGACTCCATGCAGATGTTGTCCCTGGTCCCCAGTGCTTAACCACTGAGCCACTGTGCTGCTTATAATAAGGCCTCATGCACACGACCGTTGTGTGTTTTGCGGTCCGCAAAACACGGATGGCGTCCGTGTGCATTCCGCAATTTGCGGAACGGCACAGACAGCCTTTAATATAACTGCCTATTCTTGTCCGAAAAGCGCGGACCAGAATCGGACACGTTATATATATATATTTTTTTTGCAGACTACGGAGCGGAGCAACGGATGCGGACAGCACACTGAGTGCTGTCCGCATTTTTTGCGGCCCCATTGAAGTCAATGGGTCCGCATCCGAGCTTCCAAAACTGCGGCTCAGATGCGGACCAAAACAACGGCCATGTGCATGAGGCCTAAAATAAAGAGCAGAAATATTTTTGGGGGCAAAGGTGTATACAGCAATTTTTTTTATTGCTACATACTAATACACAATTGTTTTCTGCATTGAAGAAAGAATTTTCAGATAAGGAAACAATGAAGCAGAGACAGATAGATGAAATAAGAGACAGAAAGACCGGCCTTGAACGTACAATTGAGCTCAAAATGACTTTGCAAAGCAAAAAGCAAGCCGACCTAAAGAACATTAAGTTAGAACTCCAGCAGCTTGAAGGCTCCTCAGACAGACTACAAGATCTTGACGAGGAACTTATGAAGACGGTGAGTTTTATCTGTGTGTCCGTTTTACTATACCAATAAGTCTAATAAAATATACCTTTATACTTTTCTAATATCTTTACCAGCATAAATAGTGTGTGTGATTGTTTACCTTTGTTAAGATATATTTGCGCTGCAAAAATAACTGTTGTAGAGATGCACTTAATGGTGCATTAACCTTGTCAGCAGGGATCTGATTGGTGATGTCATCCTGTAGTTCAGAGTTCCTTTTTACACATTAGATCAGAGATCCCAACCTGCAGCCCTCCAGCTGTTGTAAAACGACAATTCCCAACACGCCATAATAGCTGGTAGGCTGTCCGAGCATGCTGAGGGTTGTAATTTTGCAACAGCTAGAGGGCCACAGGTTGGGCATCTCTGCATTAGAGGAAGGAGTCCTCTATTGAGATCACATGACCAAGTTCCCAGATTCCCATTATGAAAAGGTCCAAAATGTATTGATGCAAGTTGCAACTGAGTCAGGGTGTAACAAATTACACTGCTAGTGTTGGTGGTGAGTTAGTAATATATGTAAAAAAAAAAAAGTAAGGGCTTCTTTATGGACAGGATGCAGCATTTTAGTTTTTTCTTTCATTGGTATGTGCATAACTACATTCTGGTGCCATACTTTTTCATTTTTTTCTTAGCCATAGCTGTATGAGAGGTTGTTTTTTGCGGGATCAGTGGTGGCACATATTCATTTATTACTAGTTAATAAATCATTTTTGGGGAGGGGGTGGGAAAATTTAAGATTTTGTTTTTATACTGTTCTGTATAATTTATCTGTTAACTTTATAATGCAGGTCATTTTGATTCAATACCAAATCTGTATAGTTCCCCCCCCCCCCTTTTTTACTACCTTTTCTACAATAAGGGTGCGTCTAAACTGATTTTGGCCACGACTAAAAATTGCAGTGTAGCTGGGCTACCATAGGAATAATTGAGGTCATAGTGCAACTTGCACTTTCCCTGAATTGCCAAAAATTCAACATAGTTGCAGCAAACTTGCTAACCATGCTGCTGCCCAATTCATTTGGCCACACTGCGATACTTGTGCTTAACCACCTCAGCTTAAACCCCCTTAATGACCAGACCACTTTTTACACTACTTTAACGGTTTATTGCTCGGTCATACAACTTACCACCCAAATGAATTTTACCTCCTTTTCTTCTCACTAATAGAGCTTTCATTTGGTGGTATTTCATTGCTGCTGACATTTTAACTTTTTTTTGATATTAATCAAAATTGACCAAAATTTTTGCCAAAAAATGACATTTTTCACTTTCTGTTGTAAATTTTTTTAAATAAAACTACTTTTCTATATAAATTTTTCTCTAAATGGAAATGGATTTTTCTCGTACATTCCATTGGGGGACACAGACCATGGGGTATAGCTTAGAGGTATTACTAGGAGGGACACTATGCAAAACGAAACTCCTCCTCCTCGGGCTATACCCCTAGACACCTCCAGGAGTCTTTGCTTAGTGTCCGTCCAAGGAGGTGACGCTTATTCTTCTCCTGTTTGTTATTTTTTTCTGTTTTCAGAGGGGGACGCAGGTCAGCATTGCGCTTTCCTGGCCCCCGTGGAGTGTCTGCCACCGTCTTTCGACGTGTCCTGGCTACCTCCCATCCCCCCACAGAAGAAAAGTGGATCCAGGCTCAACATGTCAGCTCTGGCATCCCACCAGCTGCTGGGACGCCTGCTGCCTACCCTCCTCCAGAGCACTGTTCTCCTGGATTGGAGTCAGAAGTCTGAAGAGGTGCATCCCTGCTGGTCTGGACATCGAGGGAGCATGCTGAGCAGATGAGTATTGCCCAGTCCCTCCCTCTCCCTCTCCCTCTGTGTCTGTTTGTCTGTGGCTACCTGGGTGAGCTTGAAGAAGGATCCTGATGGGGGCACTTTCCTTTGGCATCTCTTCCCCCTTAAACTTCTGTCATAACTGTGGGCTTCAGCGCTTCTCTCTTCGGGCCTTGGCTGCTGCGCTCTCTCAGCGCCCGCCGGCAGGCCGCTCCTCCATGGCCTCATTAACCCCTGCTGCGCCGCGTGAGGGGAGACGGGGTGTTTGTTCAAATCGCGCGCGTGCGCTTATTTTCGCGCGCTTTTTTGGCGCCATGATGACGCGTTCGGGGGGGGGGGGGGCCTCGGCATGCCGCTCTGACTCTCCTTACACCGGAGACTTTGTTTGCTCACGGCCGTGCAGCTCCTCATCTCTCTACACCGGAGACTTCTGCTAGCGTTGGGTGGTAGGATAACAGCTTGCTCTGCTCCTGATCTTTGCAGCAACTGGTAGGAGATCTTTTACTGTGGGGTTCCATCATGCCAAAGCCTGGGGCACTTAAATCTGCCATGGCCTCCTCTCAGGCTCTTTTGGGGTCATGCAAGGTGTGCCTTCTGCCTTTTTCTGCCTCTGGCACCTGTGACTCGTGCCCTGCTCCTGGACAGGATCAGCCTCCTTCTCTTGCTCAGCCTAGTCCTCCCTCTGCCCCTGCGGAACCGGCGGTACCCGCCTGGGCTTCCGCCATGTCTAGTGCGGCAGCGGATCTGGCCCTAGTTGCCAAGGCAGCCATGTCCTTCATGGAGCGTATAGCAGCTACTACTCCAGTAGCATCCACCGCTCCATCTCCTCTCAGTGATTCTCACAGGGGGCGTCTGACGTCTAAGAGGCAGCGTGAGCGGCAGCATTCCTCGTCGGATGACTCCGCTTCTCCCCCACGCCTTGAGGCATGCCCGGTTGACTCTCCCTCTCGTGGGGAGCGCAAATCCGAAGGGGAATTGTCCGGATCGGACGAGGCCATGGAACGGGAACCCCTAAGCTTTCCACCATGGTATCCGAATTGGTGGAGGCTGTCCGTGACACTTTTAATATCCAAGGAGATTCCACTCCCTCCACTAGTCGGGAGTTCTCCCTCTTTCCGCCCAAAAGGCCCGAATCCGCGGTGTTCTCCGTTCATGAGGAATTCACAGCGGTCATATCAAAGGCTTGGGACCGACCCAATCAGAAATTTTCGGCCACCAAGCGCATGGATACGCTTTACCCTTTCCCCTCTGACTCGGTGGAAAAGTGGACTTCTTCCCCTAAGGTAGATCCTCCGGTGGCCAGGTTGGCCAAGAACACGGACCTTCCTGTCCTAGACGGTTCCTCCCTGCAGGATGCGGTGGACAGATGCCTGGATTCGCTTTCCAAGTCCATCTTCTCTCTGGCGGGCGCTTCCCTGCAACCGGCTTTTGCGTCGGCTTGGGTTGCCAGAGCCCTTACGGCGTGGTTGCGGCGCCACCACCAGGATCTGACGGAACAGGGCGCCCCTGCAGACACTTTGGAATTTATTCTCCAAATGTCTCAGGCTTCTAAATATCTCTGTGAAGCTTCAATGGATATCGGTTCCCTATTTGTCCGTATTTCGGCCCTCTCGGTCATTCAGCGTAGAGAGGTTTGGTTGAAGGTGTGGGATGCTGATGCTTCTTCCAAGCGTTCCCTCGCTAACCTTCCCTTTGAAGGATCTAGGCTCTTTGGAGCCCAGTTGGACGAATTCATTTCTGCCGCAACGGGGGGCAAGAGTACGCATCTGCCTCAATCCAGATCCAAATGGCCCTTTCGATCTCGGGCTTCAGGGTTCCGGGTCCAGTCCTTTCGTCGCTTCTCCACGGCCAGGGCGTCTTCGTCCTCGTCGGCTGGGGGATCCCAGGAATCCCGCAAGAAGCCTTTCTTCAAACCCCAGTCCTCTTGGCGACCACGGGCACAGTCAACCCGTCCCCCTACTCCCAAACAGCCCTCCGCATGAAGGGGTGCCCCCACCCCTCGTGGTGGGGGGGCCGTTTTCTCTCCTTTCAACAGGTCTGGAGGGCTCACGTTCAGGACGCCTGGGCTCTGGAGATTGTGACATCCGGTTACAGTTTGGAGTTCGCGTCCAGCCCGCCGGAAAGTTTTTTCCCCGTCTCGCGTTCCGGGGGATCCAGCCAGGGCCTCGGACCTCCTTTTGGCGGTCTCCTCTCTTCTGGACCGGGGTGTTCCCCCGGAGGAACAGGGAACAGGTTTTTACTCAAACCTGTTCGTCGTTCCGAAAAAGGAGGGGTCGGTGCGCCCGATACTGGATCTGAAGCTTCTGAACAAGTTTCTACGGGTGCGGAGGTTTCGCATGGAGTCCCTTCGCTCCGTTATTGCTTCTCTGCTTCCAGGGAAATGTATCGCGTCTGTGGACATTCAAGACGCCTACTTACACGTCCCGATTGCGAAGTCTCACCATCGATTTCTGCGTTTTGCCATCTGGGGTCGTCATTACCAGTTCGTCGCCCTGCCTTTTGGGTTGGCGACCGCCCCTCGCGTTTTCACCAAGGTTTTGGCGCCTCTCATGGTGCTTCTTCGCACCAGGGGCATCTCGTTGTTGCCCTACCTGGACGACATCTTGATAAAAGCCCCGTCTCTTCCACAGGCCGAGGACAGCGTCCGAATTACCGTTCAATCTCTAGAACGGTTCGGGTGGCTGATCAATCTACCAAAATCCTCTCTGCACCCTTCCCAGAGACTCTCCTTCCTGGGGATGATTTTGGACACCTCGAGTTCTCGGGTGTTTCTTCCGGATTCCAAGTCCTCTCCTATTCGGAGGGCGGTGTCGCTCCTTCTACAAGCTCCTCATCCCACCATTCGGGAGTGCATGCGGTTTCTGGGCCTTATGGTCGCCTCCTTCGAGGCGATTCCGTATGCCCAGTTCCACACTCGACCGTTAAAACAGTGGATTCTTGCCCTCTGGGACAAGACCTCTCGGGGTCTGGACGCTCCCGTCCGCCTGTCCCGGCAAGTTTGGTTGTCTCTCCCTTGGTGGCAGGCCTCCCTGAATCTCTCATCAGGGAGGTCCTTCCTTCCGTTCTCCTGGACTATAGTCACCACCGATGCCAGCCTCATCGGTTGGGGAGGCGTTCTCCGGAACCTCACAGTTCAGGGGGTCTGGTCGACGGAGGAATCCCGTCTTCCGATAAACGTTTTGGAACTAAGGGCAATCTTCAACTCCCTCTCCCACTGGACTTCCCTCCTTGCGGCTCGGCCGGTGCGTGTTCAGTCGGACAATGCCACGGCTGTGGCCTACGTCAATCATCAGGGCGGAACGCGCAGTCGGGCAGTGATGCAGGAGGTGGCGAGGATCCTCCTATGGGCGGAGTCTCATGTTCCAGTGTTGTCGGCGGTGTACATTCCGGGCATCGACAACTGGACGGCGGATTTTCTGAGCCGCACCAAGGTGGATCCGGGAGAGTGGTCCCTACATCCGGAGATGTTCGAGGACATCTGCCGCCGATGGGGCCGTCCGGACGTGGATTTAATGGCGTCCCGGCTAAACAACAAGGTGCCGGTGTTCCTGGCCCGCGCTCGGGACCCAAGGGCGTGCGGAGTGGACGTGCTGGTGTCTCCTTGGCAGCGATTCGACCTCCTCTATGTCTTCCCTCCAATTCCTCTGTTGCCGAAGGTGCTGCGCAAGATCGAGGCGGAGGGGATACCGGCCATTCTTATCGCTCCGGATTGGCCTCGCCGCGCCTGGTTCTCCAACGTCGTCCGAATGCTAGCGGACGTTCCGTGGCCTCTTCCCGACAGAGAGGATCTTCTATCTCAGGGACCGCTCTTCCACCAGAATTCACGTCAGTTGCGTTTAACGGCGTGGCTGTTTAGACCTACATCCTGAGGTAGAGAGGCTTCTCTGATGCAGTGGTGAGAACCATGATCAGAGCTCGGAAGCCGGCTTCTTCGCGGGTCTATTATCGCACCTGGAGGGCCTATCTAACCTTTTGTGAGAAGTCGGGTTTTCCGCCGCTTCGTTTTTCTGTTCCGGTGGTGCTGGCCTTTCTACAGTCCGGCCTTGAGGTGGGACTGTCGCTCAGTTCTTTGAAGGGTCAGGTTTCGGCCTTGGCGGTCTTTTTTCAACGGTCTATTGCAGTTATGGCGAGCCTTTTACAGACCGAGTGCCCAAACCGCAACCCAAAACACACTTATTTATCTCAAAGTGCCAACACGCACTTTAACCTGAATGCCAATATAGTATATCTTCCATGTACTCTATCATGTAGCTGTAATAGCCTGCCTACATTCAGTGCGCAGCCTGTGCTGTTCATAGTGAGCCCTGCGCTGATGAATGTCAGGAAAAGTCTAAGGCATACTGGTACACCATACCAGGGAGCGGGTGCCCACAGAGAGGGCTCTGAGTGCCACCTCTGGCACCCGTGCCATAGGTTCGCCACCACTGGTCTATTGCCTTTTTTGGGGCCTGTGAGAACCTTCCTGCAGGGGGTGGCGCATTCTGTTCCTCCCTTACCCCCCTGGGATCTTAACCTGGTCCTGCGCGCCCTTCAGGAGGCGCCTTTTGAGCCTCTGAGGGAGGTCTCCCTAGTCTTCCTCACCTGGAAGGTGGTTTTTCTGGTGGCCATTACCTCCATCAGGAGGGTTTCGGAGCTGGCCGCGCTTTCCTGTCAGGAGCCTTTTCTGGTCTTCCACCAGGATAAGGTGGTGCTACGGCCGGTTCCTTCTTTTTTGCCCAAGGTGGTTTCTCCGTTCCACCTTAACGAGGATCTTGTCCCGCCCTTTTTTTCTCCTTCTCCAGCGAACCCCAAGGAACGTGCTCTCCACTCCCTGGACGTCGTCAGGGCCCTGAAAGTGTTTCTGGAGGCCACCGCCTCCTTTCGTCGTTCGGACTCCCTCTTTGTGGTTCCCGAGGGGTCTCGTAAGGGTCTAGCGGCTTCCAAGGTTACTGTGGCGCGGTGGATCCGTTCCGCTATTGCTGCGGCCTATCTCGCTCGTGGTCAGGTTCCCCCGTCGCGGATTACCGCTCACTCCACAAGGGCAGTGGGAGCTTCCTGGGCCAGACGCAATCGCGCCTCCGCCTCCCAGTTGTGTAAGGCTGCCACTTGGTCGTCCTTGCATACGTTCACAAAGTTTTATCAGTTGCACTCGCTGGCCTCGGCTGATGCTGTCCTCGGGCGCAGGGTATTGCAGGCCGTGGTGCCCGTTTAACGGCTGGACGTTTTTTCTACTGGCGGTGTTGGTTTTTCCCACCCCATGGACTGCTTTTGGACGTCCCATGGTCTGTGTCCCCCAATGGAATGTACAAGAAAAGGAGATTTCTGTGAAACTCACCTGTAAAATCTTTTTCTCGTCTTTTCCATTGGGGGACACAGCTCCCGCCCACTTTTTTCGTTTATGCTCAGGGTGTGTTGGTGTGATGCTTTCCACTGTGGTTTTTTCAGTTCTCCTTCTCCTACTGCTTTTGCAACGACTGAAGTCCTCCTGGAGGTGTCTGGGGGTATTGCCCGAGGAGGAGGAGTTTCGTTTTGCATAGTGTCCCTCCTAGTAATACCTCTAAGCTATAACCCATGGTCTGTGTCCCCCAATGGAAAAGACGAGAAAAAGATTTTACAGTTTTTTTTTTTTTTTTACCAATACCTTGGGTGTCTTCTTTCCAAAATGGGGTCATTTGTGGGGTGTTTGTACTGCCCTGGCATTTGAGGGTCTCCGCAATCATTACATCTATGGCCAGCATTAGGAGTTTCTGCTATTCCCCTTATATTGAGCATACGGGCAATGAGATTTTTTTTTTTTTTGCAGTTCAGCCTCTGGGCTGAAAGAAAAAATGAACGACACAGATTTCTTCATTCGCATCGATCAATGTGGATGAAAAAAATCTCTGCCAAAAAATGTGCAAAAAAAAAAAAAAAAAAGAGGGGAAAGGCGTCTGCCAGGACATAGGAGCTCCGCCCAACATCCAAACCCACTCAGCCCGTATGCCCTGGCAAACCCAATTTCTCTATTCACATCAATCGATGTGGATGAATAAATCATTGCCGGAATTTTTTATTTTTTATATACAAAGTGTTTGTCAAAGCATATTAACACCTAGAAGGTAAAAAAAAAAAAAAAAAAAAAAGCACAGTACAGGAAGCCGCTGAGATTGATAAAAAAATATCAAAACTGATTTTTTTTTTTTCGCCGCAGCGCTTGTGCAGTGATAAAAATTGTCACTGGGGCGGGCGTGGGTGAATGCACGTGTGGGAGACCGATCAGGCCTGATCGGGCAAACACTGCGTTATGGGTGGAGGGCGAGCTAAGGTGACACTAATACTATTATAGATCTGACTGTGATCAATTCTGATCATTTACAGATACTATAAAGTATCAATGCTGATTAGTGATGCACTAATTAGCGAATCAGTGACTGCGGTGCGGTGGGCTGGGCGCTAAGTGAAGCTAACTACCTACCAAAGGGGCCTAAACTAACCTAAACCTAACAGTCAATACTGGTGAAAAAAAAAAAGTGACAGTTTACACTGATCACTTTTTTTCCTTTCACTAGTGATTGACAGTGGTGATCAAGGGGTTAATTGGGGTGATGAGGGGGGGGGGGGGTGATCTGGGGCTAAATTTGTAGTGCTTGGTGTACTCACTGTGATCTGTGCTCTCTGCTGGGACCAAGATCCCTCTCTGTGGGCACCCGTTCCCTGGAAAAAGTCAATGGTGTACCAATTTGCCTTAGACTTTTCCTGCCATTCACCAGCGCAGGCCATGATATGAACAACACGGGCTATTTTTTCTCGTCTTTTCCATTGGGGGACACAGCTCCCGCCCACTTTTTTCGTTTATGCTCAGGGTGTGTTGGTGTGATGCTTTCCACTGTGGTTTTTTCAGTTCTCCTTCTCCTACTGCTTTTGCAACGACTGAAGTCCTCCTGGAGGTGTCTGGGGGTATTGCCCGAGGAGGAGGAGTTTCGTTTTGCATAGTGTCCCTCCTAGTAATACCTCTGAGCTATAACCCATGGTCTGTGTCCCCAATGGAAAAAGACGAGAAAAAGATTTTACAGGTGAGTTTCACAAAAATATCTTTTTTTTTTTTTTTTTTCTTACATACATACGGCCAGGAATTGGCAGCATTTAAACAATGTGTAGAAAGAGATCTACGCAAAATGAAAGAACACCCTTAAAAAATGGAATAACTTATCTAGAAAGGAAACGGAGGCAATAAAACAATTACAAAAAGAAAAAGACATAGTAATACACCCTGCAGATAAGGGAGGAGCAATCATAATTCAAAATGTCTCTGACTACAATAATGAATGCATGAGACAACTAGCAGACATTAGTACAAATAAAAAACTAAAAAACAATCCAACAGAACAATATTACTTAGAATTAGTACAATACTGTAAAAAGGGAAAAGAAAAAGGCATCATATCAGATACAGAATACACTTTCATAACAAATACGCCCCAAAGATTACCAGCACTGTACTGCCTCCCAAAAATACACAAAAATAGAGATAACCCACCTGGCCGCCCCATCATTTCGGGCATACAATCACTAACCAGCAATTTATCACAATACATAGACACACTTTTACAACCAAGAGTAAAAAAGATTAGTTCATACATTAAAGACACTACACAAATCATCAAGATAGTTGAAAACCTAAAATTCAAATCCCACTGGTACATAGGAACACTGGATGTACAATCACTTTACACCAGCATCAACCATCAACAGGGAATACAAGCAGTCAATCAACAACTAATTAAAGAAGCCACCCTACTACCAGAACAAATTGATTATCTAATGGGAGGTATAGAATTTATACTTAACCATAATTATTTCTATTGGAATACAGATTTTTACTTACAAATCCAAGGGACGGCCATGGGCACCAGATTCGCCCCCAGCTACGCTAACTTATTCATGGCGCAGTGGGAAGATGAGTTTGTGGCACCTAGGCTGGGGTCGAGTCTGGTGCTCTGGCAACGTTATATTGACGATATCATATTCATATGGCAAGACAGCAGGGAGAATTTGGACACCTTTTTAACCACAATTAACACAAATCCCTATGGCCTAAAATTCACCTCATCCATTAGGAACTCTAAAATAGAATTTCTGGACCTACAAATTACAATAGAAGAAGACAAACTTAAATGCACCACTTACCACAAACCAACATCCAAAAACAGTTTTATTCAATACGACAGTTGCCACTTACCATCATGGCTTACAAATATCCCACAGGGGCAGTTCCGCAGGGTCAAGAGAAACTGCACAATAAAATCCGACTTTGAGGAGGAAGCAGTAAAAATGAAAGAACAATTTATGGACAAAAAATACCCCATTGAACTACTTGAAACATCATTAAATAAAGTCAAAGAAATGGAAAGGTCATCATTTTTCGCAAATCCAATAAAAAAATTTGAGGAAGGAGAAACAACACCCAGAATTATATTACCATACAACCCACAATATAAAAAAATTAAAAAAATAATAAATGACCATTGGTATCACATAAAACAAGACAAAATAATAGGGACCACCATTTCAGATACTCCATTAATCACATTCACCAAAGCCCCAAATCTAGGCCTGAAAATTGCTCCCACAATCAAACACAATAGAGAACATTCAACAACAATCCAAAAATGGGCAGACATTACAGGCTTTTTCAGATGCGGAAAATGCAACAACTGTCGGACTACATCATTTCCAAAGAAAACCACCTGTGTCACATCCAAAATAAATTCCCATACACAAGAAATTAAAGAATTCTTAACATGCAGCTCAACAGAAGTTATATACGCCTTAGAATGCCCATGTCAAAAATTGTATATTGGTCGTACGAAACGAACACTCCAAAAACGCATATCAGAACACATTGCAAACATAAGAAAAGGATATGAAAAACATACAGTATCAAACCATTTCAGAATCACCCATAATAAAGACCCAACCGGACTAAAATATACAGCATTAGAAAAAGTAAAAAAAGACTGGAGAGGGGGCAATTTTATACACAAAATGTCCAGGATAGAATCTAGGAGGATCTTTGAGTTTAACTCTGTTCTGCCGAACGGATTGAACGCAGAGATGGAGATCTTTGGTTTCCTCTAAAAAAAAGGGGGCTGCCGCCCCCCGATGCGTAACCGGCAGGACTTTTTTGAATCCTTCCGGTTGCCCCTTGGGGGACGGCCGCCCCTCAATAACTTCTACACCAACCATAAGCCTAACACACATGAAATAAAGAAAAACCTACAAGGAGAAATAAACCCTCATTAGGGCCTCAAGCCCCAACATTCCGAATCTGATAAGATACCCATAAAGCCTCATATACTCCAATTTCGGGAAGACTCTATCATATTGACCCTATCCCTAAGTCAGTATATATCATAATTTGAATCAAACCTATAATTATTAAAAATTTCGTCAATCCTATTCTCTCTGGGTTGCTGTACCCAGAAATACATATTCCCCCCCCCCCCCCCCATGTTGTAATATACAGGGAGGTAAGTCTAAGTAATCTCTGGGTCTATTGTACTACGGACCAGTGATGCAATGAATACCTCCCACTATATTCCAATAATTAAGGACTACTACAACGCCCCCTAGAAGCAAATAAAAATCTACAACGCCCCCTAGAAACAAAGAAAAATCATAAAGAAAATTATAAGGAGAAACTAACCCTGAGAAATACTGGGGACCCCGAGCCCCAACATCCCCAACTTATCACCATATCTACAAAGCATCTAATATGTCAAAGATAGAACGCCTCCGCCATATTGACCCTACTCATAGGCATGTATTTGTCCTAAACTCAAACAGACTCTCTTCTTCATGTTGTCTAAAAATGCACTACTCTTACTTGAAAAACACAGGGAGGCGAATCCAATTAATCTCTGGGTCTATCACAATACGGACCAGTGATGCAATGAATGCCTCCCACTATTTTTCAATAATCAGGAAATATCAGGACGTACTACACATATACTAAAAAGTATAAATACAAATATTAGAAAATACCAAGACTACATGAGATACAAAAATAATCATCAGTCATAGACACCATCACTCTACACTAAAGACACTATCCCCTACCCTGCTAGAACTCACACTATGTTCCTTTTTGGCATAAAAGGGATGACAAACCCAAAATAACTGCTGGGTCTTCTACTCAATGGACCAGCAGCACAATGGGCCCATCCCATTGTACACCTAGAATTAAGAAACATCAAGACCACTACACGTCCATTAATATGAAATACCAAGATTACGGTATGATTAAATTCCTCAAAAATCAACTGAATCTATATCCTAAATCAAAACAAGCTCTCCATCTATTTAATAATTAATATCATAGACACTACCAACCAACAAATATCTAGATGGGACACATTTAACCAATGAAGCTATTCCTTGACACCACCAAAATAAAGATCTCTGACCTATGAGACAGACAAAACACAAATATAATCAGAACACTTGTACACTCAATTAACTTTCATCTCATGCAGTGAGTATTTTTAAAGACTGATTCCAATCAAATCTCCCTAATCATGATTCCACAATATCTTCACCCCTACACGCAACACCAAAATATAGGATCACATATATAAGAATAAATTCTTCTTTTTCTTTTATTTTACTCCACTACATATATCACCTAATTTTTCACCCCATCACAAACTAAACATGCCAAATAAGACAGGCATAAAAGCAACTAATTGAGCACATCCACCTCATTAAGAGAATGAGGCAATAAAGGAGCTAATCACTGCCGCCCTATAAATATCACAGTAGACACCATAATCCTCCACTTACTGATGAAGGGACTGCGTCCCGAAACGCGTTTAAGCAGCCGAGGATTATTGCATCAACCCTGAAACAAAGCAGGCACGGAGAACACACTCTGAATAGGATCGCGATCACAAGTCCGCTGACGTCACTCATCCAGACGCGCGAACCACGCCCCCAGCGTCCTAGGCAACACGAGGGACGCCATCGCCTCCACAGCTTTCCAGGAACTGCTGACCACTGCCGGAGGACGCAATACAACGAGCGCTGGGAGGGGTAAGTGAACTCTGAAGCCAGAGACAGTGCGGGACGCCGCACTCAGGCACAGAGCTCCGCTTCACTCCACAGCTTGGCACATAAATCTTACAACCTACCAGACTGCCTATAAGATTACAAAGTTATATTTATGCCTACTACTCCATGTGAAATATATTGCAACATCACAATACCTATCCTGGATTAGGCATAAATCACTCTCTGCTCAGAATTGTTTTATATTATATTTTTTTCCTCCACAAAGGACCGTCTCATCATTGAAAATACCTTCATCAATTCCATCTATCTATTTTATTGATGTTTTTTCTGCTAAATAGTGGCCACTTGTATATGGAATTATTTTTTTGAAAGTTTTTACAGACTGCACACATTTTTGAAAGCCTTTACAGACTGTATTTTATCCCGGATTTTTACCTGATTTTTTACTTGATTTTTACCTGCTTCTGCTACTTGACAATCTAGCACATACTCATATTCCCCTTTGTTACTTCTTGTTTATATACAAAATACCTACTACTCACTATCAAGTAGGTGGTCCCCACTATCACATGAAAAAACCATACCCGTAAGCATATTTTAAAACAACTACCTACTATTTACCTACTAATAAATTATTCACTTGTACCCAAATTGAGTGTGCCTGCTTATCTTTACCAATTCTGCAACTATATACTCCTGACTGGGTGAGTCAGACAGAGCAGTCTCTGCACCTCTAGCATTTGCCTAAGTGGTAGAGCCGTCTATCCTTTTTACTTTTCTTACATAGTCTCATATTCCACTAACTTGTGACAAAAAATAAAATTTTACATGAACTCCTTGGGATGTCTTCTTTCTAAAATTGGGTCACTTGTGGGGTATTTATACTGCCCTTGCATTTTAGGGGCCCTAAAGCATGAGAAGTAGTTTGGAATCCAAATGCGTAAAATGCCCTGTGAAATCCTAAAAGTACTAATTGTAATTTGGGCCCCTTTGCGCACCTAGGCTGCAAAAAAGTGTCACACATGTGGTATCGCCGTACTCAGAAGAAGTAGGGCAATGTGTTTTGGGATGTAATTTTACATAAAGCCGATAAATATCTCTGTAAAAGACAACTTTTCCAATTTTTTTATACAAAGTTGTCATTTTACAGAGATATTTCTCTCACGCAGCATGGGTATATGTAAAAATACACCCCAAAACACATTGCCCTACTTCTCCTGAGTACGGCGATGCCATCTGTGTGACACTTTTTTGCAGCCTAGGTGCGCAAAGGGGCCCAAATTCTAATGAGTACCTTTTAGGAGGGCATTTGGATTCCAGACTTCTTCTCACGCTTTGGGGCCCCTAAAATGCCAGGGCAGTATAAATACCCCACATGTGACCCCATTTTGGAAAGAAGACACCCCAAGGTATTCCGTGAGGGGCATGGCGAGTTCATAGAATTATTATTATTTTTTTTGGGCACAAGTTAGCTGAAATTGATTTTTTTATTTATTTTTTCTCACAAAGTCTCCCTTTCCGCTAACTTGCGACAAAAAGTTCAAACTTTCATGGACTCAATATGCCCCTCAGCGAATACCTTGGGTGTCTTCTTTCCAAAATGGGGTCATTTGTGGGGTGTTTGTACTGCCCTGGCATTTGAGGGTCTCCGCAATCATTACATCTATGGCCAGCATTAGGAGTTTCTGCTATTCCCCTTATATTGAGCATACGGGCAATGAGATTTTTTTTTTTTGCCGTTCAGCCTCTGGGCTGAAAGAAAAAATGAACGACACAGATTTCTTCATTCGCATCGATCAATGTGGATGAAAAAAATCTCTGCCAAAAAATGTGCAAAAAAAAAAGAGGGGAAAGGCGTCTGCCAGGACATAGGAGCTCCGCCCAACATCCAAACCCACTCAGCCCGTATGCCCTGGCAAACCCATTTTCTCCATTCACATCAATCGATGTGGATGAATAAATCATTGCCGGAATTTTTTATTTTTTATATACAAAGTGTTTGTCAAAGCATATTAACACCTAGAAGGTTAAAAAAAAAAAAAGCACAGTACAGGAGGCCGCTGAGATTCAAAACGACTGAACTGAAGACATCCTGATGCAAACTGAACGGATTACTCTCCATTCAGAATGCATGGGGATAAAACTGATCAGTTCTTTTCCGGTACAGAGCCCCTGTGATGGAACTCTATGCCGGAAAAGAAAAACGCTAGTGTGAAAGTACCCTAACACCTTAAAGGGATTCTGTCACCTCCCCTAAGCCAAAAAACGATTTTAAAGCAGCCATGAAGCACAGCTTACCTGGATTAAGCTGTGCTCTTTTATCTTGAAATCCGTCCAGCAGTTACTGCAAAAAACGACTTTGATATGTAAATGTGTCCTGAAGGTGCCCAGAGGGGCGTTTTTTTCTTCTTAGAGAGCCCAGTACCGCCCCTCTTTCAGTGCCCAGCCCGCCTTCCTTGTACTGTCTAACCACCGCCCCCAGCCTGCCACAGCCTCTCCTGCCTCTCCTCCCCCTCCCTCACGCCGAACAAACTCTCGCACAGGCGCAGTACCCACTGAGGGCTGCGCCTGTGCGATCAGCAGGAGACTGAGGGCAGCAGCTTCATCTTCGTCACTGGGCATGCGCCGAGCCCAGTGACGTCCGATGCTCGCTCTTCCCTCAGTCAGCAGAGACTGCTGGACGGATTTCAAGATAAAAGAGCACAGCCTAATCCAGGTAAGCTGTGCTTCATGGCTGCTTTAAAATCGTTTTTTGGCTTAGGGGAGGTGACAGAATCCCTTTAAGGACCCGGCTCATTTTCACCTTAAGGACCATGCCATTTTTTGCAAATCTGACCAGTGTCACTTTATGTAGTGATAACTTTAAAACACTCTAACTTATCCAGGCCATTCTGAGATAGTTTTTTCGGCACATATTGTACTTCACGACACTGGTAAAATGAAGTAAAAAAAGAATAATTTTTATTTATAAAAAAATAAAAAATTCCCCCACATTACAAGGCTCTAATTCCCTCCGTGTGGCGCGAAATAAACTGAGTGCTCTACTGTTACAAAACTACCATAAATCTCTCCTTAGAATGAAATCAAAGTTCTACGCCCAGGGAAATAAAGCGGGCCTTCTCTTGGCCCAGCAGCTTAAAAAGCAACAATCCAAATCCAGAATCGCATACTTACTTCACCCGGTTACGAAGGCGAAGTTGATAGACCCGAGAGACATCGCTGATCAATTCAAACTATATTATCAGACCCTGTACAATTTTAAAAGACCATACCCCACTACCGCAGGACTACCCGACGCTGGTGACAGACTTTTTATCCAAAGCGTCTTTACCCACTCTAACCGAATCGCAACTCCAGTCCCTTAATACCCCTATTTCCTCCCAGGAATTGACCAAAGTAGTCTTATCATTACCGTTGGGTAAATCCCCAGGCCCTGATGGTCTATTGAACGAATATTACCGTCATTTTCTACCCGACCTCCATCCCCACCTACTAAGCCTTTTTAATCGAGTGATGGAGGGTGACCCCTTCCCCTCTGATATGCTTGAGGCACTAGTGGTCACAATACCCAAGCCTGGCAAACCTCCTGATGTGCCCCAAAATTTCCGGCCGATCTCCCTGTTAAATTCTGATATAAAACTTTTTGCCAAGCTCATTGCAAGCAGGCTCTCTCCCTTGATCCCCTCCCTGATCCCCTCAGACCAGACCGGCTTTGTGGCAGGAAAACAGGCTTCCGACAATACCAGACGCATTGTAGACCTGGTTAATTTTGCGGAGGTTCATTCCCTCCCCATGCTTTCAGTGACCTTGGACGCCGAAAAAGCGTTTGATCGCTTACACTGGGATTACGCTTTTTCCACTCTCCGATGGATGGGGTTCTCGGGACAGATAGTTCATGCTATTACTAGTCTATACTCGCACCCCTCGGCGAGAGTGTGGATCAATGGAATCCTATCGGACCCTTTCATAATAACTAACGGATCGAGACAGGGCTGCCCGTTGTCCCCGCTTCTATTTATTCTTGCATTAGAGCCGCCGGCACAACATATCAGAACCTTGCCCACCATATCTGGGATTGTAGTTGGCGATAGATCTCACACCATTACCCTTTACGCTGGCGACATCATACTCACCTTGACGAATCCCTTACAATCCCTTACAGCCACACTTGATGTAATCTCCCATTTCCCAATATGTAATCTCCCTATTATTATATTATAAGATTAACAGTTCGAAATCACAGGCCCTTCCCATCAACATTTCGCCCTCGGATTTAGCCACTCTGAAGGCTTCCCACGACCTTGATTGGCAGTGTTCAGAGGTTTCCTATTTAGGAATCAAGATCACCTCGCCCTGTTCTCTACTGTACACACAGAACTATGTCCCCCTTCTTACCACCCTGTCTACTGACTTCGCGAGCTTCTCTATGCAGACGGTCTCTTGGGTGGGTAGGATTGCATCGTTCCAGATGATGACCTTGCCGAAGTTGATTTATATCTTTCGGGCCCTTCCAATCCCGATCCCAGCTGCATTTTTTCAAAAAGCTCAGGCACTGCTAGGCAAGTACATATGGGGAAACTCTAAGCCTAGAGTGGCTCGTGAACTCCTGACCAAAAGGAGGCGTGCTGGTGGACCGGGTCTCCCTAACGTTAAAGATTATTTTATAGCAATCGGCCTTTCCTTTGCTAGGGAATAGTGGGCGTCCAAAAACGAAAAAGCGTGGCAGCAGATTGAAACCCATGCGCTGCAGCATATTCCGGTTAGAGACTATTTAATTCACCTGTTGTGGAGTCCTGCTTCCCCCCGCACATTCTCTTCTCACAATGGTTGGTGCCTTGTGGACCACCATCCATAACACATCGAAAGATGCATCATCCCAGCTATTTAAAATCGCTTCCACACGGGCTATTGAGTTGTCCATACCCGACATTAACTTAGCGCCATGGCGAGATACAGAGATGTCACTATTTCCCAAATGATGGCAGACCACTCCATTCTCCCTTTTGCTACCATTCAAAGTACTTTTGCTTTACCTCACTCTGAATTCTATACATATTTAAGATTACGTCACTTTATTTCAAAAATCCTTCAATCCCCTCCTCAGGTCAACTCGTCTGTAATGCGATTGTTTCAGTTCCCCTCTCTGTTCAGGAAACACTTCACGAGAAACCTATATGATATACTGGGGGATAAAGCTACTTTTGTTTAATCCCCTCCCGTCCATAGATGGGAAAGGGAACTAAATAGGACCTTTCCTGATGACTCTTGGAATGCTGCCATTGGATTTATTATATCAAATTTCAAGTGTGTCACTCACTATGAGGCAGGTCTAAAAACCATCCTCCATTGGTACTTTACCCCCCAGAGACTTCATATAATTTACCCTTCTACATCGCCATATTGTTGGAGGAACTGTGGAGGAGGCGGATCCTTACTTCATATCCTCTGGTCCTGTCCTATCCTCACTGAATACTGGAAGACAGTCTTCCATCTGGTTTCCACTTTAGCGGGTCGAAAAATAGACCCCTCCCCAGAGTTAGCCTTGTTGTTCATTGGTATTAATGAAATATCTCTCCCGAATAGACACATTACTGGCCATATACTGCTCAGCGCCAAACTGGTCATTACCAGACACTGGAAAAACCAGGCCCCTCCTTCGATTTCCGAAGTTATACAAGAGATTAATCAGATTTGCAGGTATGAACACTCTTTACCCTCATCAATTATTCCCATTAAATTGAGGCAGGCGACTTGGAGTGGGTGGACTCATAGCACTTTTTACTCCCCTTGAGGGAGGAACCCCGGATGACGGTTGAAGCAACGGAGATACAACTGGAGTACTTCTTAGCCCCCTCCCTCTGTGTCCTCCTTTCCCTCTCTCCATTATCCCCCTTTTCTTAGATGTTACTTTACCCTATTTTGCTCTGTGGTCACCCACAGTTCTTGGTTATGTCTTAAATTGTTTGCTAGTCACTAAACAGTGATTACATTGTTCACTCTTATTTGTGCTTGTGTTTTCTCTGATTTATATGATTGCAATGCCCAAGATGCGGAGTATGGATTGCACCTGTAGGTGCTTTAGTGCTACACCTGCATTATTGTCGACACATGCTGTTACTGTGTCTAACCTGCTTGATAAACCTCTGTCATACATTATTGTTCAATGGATCATTTAAGAAATTCCAAATCACTGTCTTACTGCGTCCCACCTCAGCAGCGATGGCGCGCTGTGAGAGACCCTGCTTATGCAGTTCAACAACCCGACCACGTTCAAAAAGGGAGAGTTTTTTTGGCTTTGCCATCACAACGTGTGACTACCTGATAGAAAATGACAATGAATCCACATCTTTGCACAGATTTGGCCTTTTAACCCCTTTAGGACACAGCCATATTTTACCTTAAGGACCAGGCCATTGTTTGCAAATCTGACCAGTGTCACTTTAAGTGCTGATAACTGTAAAACGCTTTGACTTATCCAGGCCATTCTGAGATTGTTTTTTAGTCACATATTGTACTTTATGACACTGGAAAAATGAAGTAAAAAATAATAATTTTTATTTATAATAAAATACCAAATTTACCAACTTTTTTTTTAAAAATTGCAAATTTCCAAGTTTCAATTCCTCTACTTCTGTAATACATAGTAATAACTACAAAAATAGTTATTACTTTACATTCTCCATATGTCTACTTCATGTTTGGATCAATTTGGGAATGATATTTTATTTTTGGGGGATGTTACAAGGCTTAAAGTTTAGAAGCAAACTTTGAAATTTTTCAGAAATTTGCAAAACCCACCTTTTAGGGACCAGTTCAGGTCTGAAGTCACTTTGTGAGGCTTACATAATAGAAACCACCCAAAAATGACCCCATTCTAGGAACTACACCCCTCAAGGTATTCAAAACTGATTTAACAAACGTTGTTAACCCTTTAGGTGTTCCACAAGAGTTAATGGCAGATGGATAAAATTTCAGAATTTAGATTTTTTGGGCACATTTTCCATTTTAATCAACTTTTTTCCAGTAACAAAGCAAGGGTTAACAGCCAAACAGTTTGCAGAAACACCCCATATGTGGCTGTAAACTACTGTACGAGCACACAGTAGGGCGTAGAGGGAAAGGTGCGCCGTATGGCTTTTGGAAGGCAGATTTTTCTGGACTGGTTTTCTTGACACCATGTCCCATTTGAAGCCCCCCTGATGCACCCCTTGAGTAGAAACTCCATAAAAGTGACCTCATCTAAGAAACTAGACCCCTCAAGGTATTCAAAACTGATTTTAAAAACGTTTTTAACCCTTTAGGTGTTCCACAAGATTTAATGGAAAATAGAGATACAATTTCAAAATTTTACTTTTTGGGCAGATTTTCCATTTAAATTATTTTTTTACCAGTTACAAAGCAAGGGTTAACAGCCAAACAAAACAATATTTATGGCTCTGATTCTGTAGTTTATATAAACACCCCATATGTGGTCATAAACCACTGTACGTGCACACGGCAGGGTGCAGATGGAAGGAATGCCATACGGTTTTGGAAGGCAGATTTTGCTGGACCGTTTTTTTTGACACAATGTCCCAATTGAAGCCCCCCTGATGCCCCCTTAGAGTAGAAACTCCAAAAAAAATGACCCCATTTTAGAAACTACGGGATAGGGTGGCAGTATTGTTGGTACTAGTTTAGGGTACATATGATTTTTGGTTGCTCTATATTACACTTTTTGTGAGGCAAGGTAACAAGAAATAGCTGTTTTAGCACCGTTTTTATTTTTTGTTATTTTCAACATTCATATGACAGGTTAGATCATGTAATATTTTTATAGAGCAGGTTGTCACGGACGCGGCGATACCTAATAGGTATACTATTTTTTTATTTGTTAGTTTTACACATTGATTTCATTTTTGAAACAAAAAAAAAAATCATGTTTCAGTGTCTCCATAGTCTGAGACATAGTTTTTTCAGTTTTTGGGCAAATATCTTGGGTAGGGTATGATTTTTGCGGGATGAGATGACTGTTTGATTGGCACTATTTTGGGGTGCGTATGACTTTTTGATCGCTTGCTATTACACTTTTTGTAATGTAAGGTGACCAAATATGGCTTTTTTTTTACACCGTTTTTTTTTTTTTTGTTTTTTTACAGTGTTCATCTGAGGGGTTAGATAGTGTAATATTTTTATAGAGCAGGTTGTCACGGACACGGCGATACCTAATATGTATACTATGTTTTTTATTTATGTAAGTTTTACACAATGATTTCATTTTTCAAACAAAAAAAATCATGTTTCAGTGTCTCCATAGTCTGAGAGACATAGTTTTTTCAGTTTTTGGGCAAATATCTTGGGTAGGGTATGATTTTTGCAGGATGAGATGACTGTTTGATTGGCACTATTTTGGGGTGCGTATGACTTTTTAATCGCTTGCTATTACACGTATTCACCTGAAGGGTTAGGTCATGTGATATTTTTATAGAGCAGGTTATTACGGATGCAGCGATACCTAATATGTATACTTTGCCTTCCTCTGGATCAACTTTTACACAATTATATCATTTTTGAAACAAAAACTAAAAAATCAAGTTTTAGTGTCTCCATATTCTGAGAGCCATAATTTTTTTCAGTTTTTGGGTGCGGTATGGAAAGGGTTAAACGGCTGACATTGCAGCACAGATGTCAGCCGTTTATACCAGAGTGTCAGCAATGTGCTGACACTCTGCTATACCCACTGGACACTAATTAATATTCAAGAGGAGGTGGGCGGGGGATCGCGATCCCTCCTGCCGCACCGCCTGAAATCCCCCCCTGCACCACCCGCTAGCATAATAATCTTTCAGGGGGGAATCTATATTTTTCGCATTTTAAAGTATCTGATCCGCCAAATCAGAAACTGCAGAAAGCACAGCAAACCGTAGGTCTGAATTGATCTGCGGTATGCTGCGATCGCCGACATGGGTGGGGGGTCGACCCCCCGGCGCATCTAGACAAGGTACCTGCTCAATGATTTGAGCAGGCACCGGGTTCCGATCAGATCGGTACCATACATTATGTACCGGTACGTCATGTGTCCTGAAGAGGTTAAGGGCATGTGGTCCTAAAATTTGGATCAGCTAAAAAAAACTGCCTGTTTCAGTTTAATCGTAATTTTCAATTTATTTTGTGACATGAATTTTAACCCCTTAAGGACCCAGGATGAGAATGCTCGTCCTAAATGGCAGGTACTTTGTGCCCCAGGACGAGCAGTCTCATCCTGCGGTCCTTGAGCTAACCGCGGCATATGGGAGGTTTGCGCTCCCTCTCCTCATCCATCGGGTCCCTGTGCTGCAGTGGCGGGGACCCAATGGTTGCCATGGCAGCCCCAAGCTATTCAAAGGCCTTGGGGCCCAACATGTACGGAGGCCTAATGTTCAAGTCCCATAGTGGGACAAAAATAAAAAATAAAAGTAAAATATGTGTTTTTAACTATATATATATAATTTTTTTTTTTTTTTTTAAGTTTCAATAAAAAAAGCCACTTTCGCATAAAGATACCTATAAAATAGTAAAAAATAAAATTCAGACATATTGGGTATCACCATGTGCGTAACAACCTGCTCTATAAAAATATCACATGATCCACCCGTCGGATTTACATCGTAAAAAAAAAAAAAAATTATAAAAACTGTGCTAAAGTGTAATAACAAGTGATCAAAAAGTCATATGCACCCAAAAAGTATTCCACTCAAACCATCATGTCATCCCGCAAAAATAAATAAAAAATAAGACAATCGCCCAGAAAATAGACACTAAAACATAATTTGTTTTGTTTCAAAAATGCTTATTGTTTTAAATTTATTGTTTTAAAACCAAAATATATTTTTAAAAAACAGACATATTAGGTATTGCCGCGCCCGTAACAACCTGCTCTATAAAAATGTCACATGAGCTAACCTGTCTGGTTAACTCCTTAAAAAAAAAAAAAAAAAATCACATTTTTTGTCACCATACATTACAAAAAGTGTAGTACCAAACGATCAAAAAGTAGTATGTACTCCACAATAGTAACAATAAAACAGTCACTTCATGACGCAAAAAGTGAGCGGCGAATCAATGGATGTCGTGTATCTGGACTTCTCCAAAGCATTTGACACTGTACCACATAAAAGGTTAGTATATAAAATGAGAATGCTCGGACTGGGAGAAAACGTCTGTAAGTGGGTAAGTAACTGGCTCAATGATAGAAAACAGAGGGTGGTTATTAATGGTAAATACTCAGATTGGGTCACTGTCACTAGTGGAGTACCTCAGGGGTCAGTATTGGGCCCTATTCTCTTCAATATATTTATTAATGATCTTGTAGAAGGCTTGCATAGTAAAATATCAATTTTCGCAGATGACACTAGACTGTGTAAAGTAATTAACACTGATGAGGACAGTATACTACTACAGAGTGATCTGGATAGATTGGAGGCTTGGGCAGATAAGTGGCAGATGAGGTTTAACACTGACAAATGTAAAGTTATGCACATGGGAAGGAATAATGCAAGTCACCCGTACTTATTAAATGGTAAAACACTCGGTAACACTGACATGGAAAAAGATCTAGGAATTTTAATAAACAGCAAACTAAGCTGCAAAAAACAGTGTCAGGCAAGGGGAAGGGGGGGGGGGGGGCGCACTGCGCCACCAATGTCTGATACTGGGGGGCTTGGAGGGGGTGCACTGCGCCACCAATGAAGCTTAATCTCTCATTTATTCATATACAGGAGGCGGGAGCTGCAGAATCAAATAGCCGGCTCCCGACCTCTATGAGCTGTAGCTGCGATCTGCGGTAGTTAACTCCTCAGGTGCCGCGGATCGCAGCTACTGCTCATAGAGGTCGGGAGTCGGCTACGTGATCCTGCAGCCAGCTCCCGCCTCCTGTATATGAATAAATTAGAGATTAAGTTTCATTGGTCGCGCAGTGCACCCCCTCCAAGCCCCCCAGTATCAGACATTGGTGGCGCAGTGCGCCCCCCCCTTCCCTCCCCAGTATTAAGCATTGGTGGCGCAGTGCGCCTCCCCCCCAAGCCCCCCCAGTATTAAGCATTGGTGGCGCAGTGCGCCCCCCCTCCCCCCCCAGTATTAAGCAGTGGTGGCGCATAGGGCCCCCCCCCCCCAGTCGCAGTGCGCCCCCCCCCCCCCCCCCACAGGATTCCCTCTCCCCTGCTCCTCCGATCAGTTACCATGGCAGCCAGGACGCTATTGAAGCCCTGGCTGCCATGATAAGCTCCATGCTGCTGTGTGCACAAAGCACACAGCAGCAGGGACAGCGTGAGCTCCTATTCACCCTGATAGATCTCTATCAGGGTGAATAGGACAAGGGTTCTAGTCCCTAAGGGGGCTAAAAGTTAGTTAAAAAATAAATTAAAAAAAGTTACAAAAATAAAAACACCAAAATATTAAATATAAATGAAAAAAAGATTTAAAAAAATAAAATAAATACACATTAACAATAAACATTAATTTTCAGCAGATTTGTGGGAATTATTATAATTTTTTTTTCAAAAATAAAAATTCCCAGAATATCGGTATAAATTATCGGCTATTCATTCCCAGGACGGTGACTGTGACGAGGGGACATCCTCTGCGTCTGGAGGAAAGAAGGTTTGTACACAAACATAGAAGAGGATTCTTTACTGTAAGAGCAGTGAGACTATGGAACTCTCTGCCTGAGGAGGTGGTGATGGTGAGTACAATAAAGGAATTCAAGAGGGGCCTGGATGTATTTCTGGAGCGTAATAATATTGCAGGCTATAGCTACTAGAGAGAGATCGTTGATCCAGGGATTTATTCTGATTGGAGTCGGGAAGGAATTTTTATTCCCCTAAAGTGAGGAAAATTGTCTTCTACCTCACAGGTTTTTTTTGCCTTCCTCTGGATCAACTTGCAGGATGACAGGCCGAACTGGATGGACAAATGTCTTTTTTCGGCCTTATGTACTATGTTACTATGTTACATAAGATAATTGCCCAAAAAATAAAAATAAACATGGCTTTTAGAAAAAGGAGTTACAAAAACATGATTTATTTCAAAAATGCTTTATTATGTAAAACTGCAACAAAGGAAAAATAAAAGTAGACATATAGTATTTGGTATTGTCGTGTCCATAACAACCTGCTCTGTAAAAAATAGCACAGGATCTAACCTGTCAGGTGGACCCTGTAAAAAAACAAAAAATAAAAACTGTGCCAGAAGAGCCATTTTTTGTTACCTTGCCACACAAAAAGCGATATAGAGCAATTAAAAGTCATATATACCACAAAATATGTCAAGGCAAAACACGGACACCTGCAATGTGCGATCCAAAATTTGCGGACCGCACATCACAAACACTGTAATAGAAAATGCCTTTTTTGGTCCGCAATAGGACATGTTCTATTTTTTCAGGAACGGAATTGCGGATCCCGAAAAAACGGATGCGGATCCCGGAAATCCAGATTCACATCCATTTCAGCCCCATTAAAAGTGAATGAGTCTGCAAATTGCGGAACAAATGCAGACCCAAATTACGAATGTGTGAATGGGGCCTAATACCAATAAAAGTGTCTGCTTATCCTATAATTTCCAAAATGGGGTAACTTTTTGGGAGTTTCTACTCTAGGGGTGTATCAGGGGGTCCTCACATGTCATATGGCAACTTAAAATTATCCCTCCAAAATCCATATGGCGCTCCTTTCCTGCTGCCGTGTGCCCGTACAGCAGTTTACGACCACTGTAAACTCCAGAATTGGGGTGATAAATATTGAGTTTTATTTGGCTGTTAACCCTTGATGTGTTACAGGAAAAAAATGAATTAAAATAAAAAATCTCAAAAACTCAACAACAAAAAAAAGTGACCTAAACGGGTGAAAATGCTCCAAAACCATACACTGTGGCGTGTCTATAATCGGGTGAGCAGTTCCTCCGCATGCAGTCCGCAGACAACGGCAATCCCCAGAAAAAAATGCGTACAATGGAGAATGCCGGTGCGGACCACATGCACCACAAGAACATCTTACACAAAACGATACATTGTGTAGATGAAAAAATATACATACACAATTCACTGCAAAAAATGCACCAAAATGATACGCAACTGACAATACTAGCCAATTCCTCAGGCCAATGTTACAAGCTGAGAATTTTGCCAAAATCTTCCAGTCAGGAACTTATCAGAGCCCCTCAAAAAATCTGCCAAAAAGTTACATTAAAAAAATGTCGTCTCCTTTTTCCTTGTAGAACACCTAAGGGTTAACAAAGTTTGTAAAATCAGTTTTGAATAACTTGAGGGGTATAGTTTCTACAATGTAATCATTTATGGGTGGTTTCCCTCTCTTTGTAAGCTCCACAAAGTGACTTTAGAATTAAAGTGGGTTTTGGAAATTTTCTCAATACAGTATTCTAACGAAGTTTTATGTGATTTGACTTCGGATGTTTCATCCAAAGTCGATTCGCTCATCCCTAGTCATTACTTTTAGAACACCATCAGTATACAATTTTACCTTGGATACATACTGTGCCACATCTGTAGGAATTAGTCACACTCTGCTTTAAGGCTAGATAGGGCGCAACAGTTGTCGCGCGACATTTTGTTGCACTAATGTCGCGCGACAATTTTTATAATGACAGTCTATGGTGTCACACTGCAACATGCGACATGTTGCGACTGCGACGCGACAGTCGCAGAAAAATCCATCTTGAATGGATTTTCTGCGACTGTCGCGCCGCAGTCGCAGCATGTCGCATGTTGGAGTGCGACACCATAGACTGCCATTATAAAAATTGTCGCGCGACATTGGTGCAACAAAATGTCGCGCGACAAATGTCGTCGTGTAGACCTAGCCTTAATGTGCAGCACAGTATATGATCATAGCATTGGGGCAGTTCAATGTCATTTGTCTGCGTTTCAGAGTGTTAGGAACTGTGAGAAACACCAGTCTTCTTCCCTCTCCATGTTTTTTATATTGTTTATGTGCCTTGTTTGAAGATACCTCTATTTAGAACATGACAAGTTAAGGTTGTGGGGAAAAACGTATCAATAGAATAACATTGATTCGTGATTTTAAGCCTTTGTCTGGCATTGCACATGTAACTAAATTTGATTTTTGATTTCTGTCAGGAACGTGAGCTGGATAGTGTAGAGAAAAGTTGCAATGTAGACTCCCTAAAAAGTGAAGTTATGCAGCTGCAGAGTCAGAGATCTGAGTTGGATAGAACAATCCGTAAACTGGATCAGGAAATGGCGCAAATGAACATGCATACAATGACGCGCACACAGATGGACATGCTGAAGAAGGATAAGGTACATCTTTAAAATGTAATCTATCCATAATTATGCTTACAGACTACAATAAAAGCAGTTGCCATTGTTTCCTGATGTCATTATTTGATAATCTTAGCTTACACTTAAAATAAATACAGTATTTTCACTGTATATTTTTTACTGCATTCTCATGTAGGGTGAAAAAGATGAGCATATTCGAAAAATAAAGTCTAGACACAGTGATGAGTTAACTTCATTGCTGGGGTATTTTCCAAATAAGAAGCAACTTGAAGATTGGTTGTATACAAAGCATAAGGATATCAATCAGACCCGGGACAAACTGGCCAGGCTAACGTAAGTATTGTTAGCAGTGGTGCAATACTTTTTCTGGTCATCAAGTTTTTTTTTTGTCTTCAGCAAACAGACTGGTGTGAGTCATACAGCAGTGTACTTACTCAATGCTCTTCCTCTTTAGTTTTTTTGCTTGCACTTTAATAAGGTGAGTTATTTTTAAAGGAGCTTTGGACACATATTCTTTATCTGCTCCATTCACATGTTTTTGGTTTGGTTTATTTCATTATTTCTTTTTCAGTGTCAAACTGTGCTAATTGCAACAAATTGTAGTGCATGATATATAACTTTTTTAATGAATATTTAGTGTTTATAATTACCATCAATTACTTTTAAAAAAAAAACACATTATTTAACTATAAAACATGGGCTTAAAGAATAACTTAATTTTTATTACATTTTATTTAATAATGTTCTAAATGACCCAAAATAATCATTTTTGTAAAATACTTTATTAATTGATGTTGCTGTTGCTAGTCCTGGGTTCCTGTCGCACTTTAGAATCAGTATATGACATGTCAGCAGTGTACAGCGTCCTCTGTAACTGGTGGAATATGGGCTGCATTGAACGCTCCGCAGACAGGAGCACACACCGCTGCTGCTGCCTGTGCCCCCTATGATTGGCTAAACCCTGGTGTAGCAGATCACCCCGTGTGCACAGGGAAGTGCTGCCATCAATACTAAAACTGTTTGACTGAAGAATTTTATTAACAATCATTTGGTTGCATACAGTCAATGGAAACAAGCTCTGATCAATTTGCTGTATGGTTAATCAGCACTCATTAATGACAGAACATCAGCCTATGTAACTGAACCCTTATATTGAATTGTCTATTATGTGCTGACATCTCAGTGAGAGATAACACTTGTTGGCTGGTCCTGTCTGGTCCAGTACATGCACGCTGTTTTGATAAAGTGCTGCAAGTAAAGCTACTTTCACACTCGCGTTTTGTGCAGTTCCGTCATGGATGGATCCGTTCAGATACTACAACTGTCTGCATCCGTTCAGAATGGATCAGTTTGTATTATCTTTAACATAAAGACAGATCCATCTTGAACAACATTGAAATTCAATGGAGGATGGATCTGTTATCAATGCCAGATTGTGTTATAGAAAACAGATCCGTCCCCATTCACTTACATTATCTGCCAGGACGGATCCGTTTGGCTCAGTTTCATCAGACGGACACCAAAACGGTGCAAGCAGCGTTTTGGTGTCCGTCTCCAAAGCGGAATGGAGATTGAACTGATGCATTCTGAGCGGATCCTTTTCCATTAAGAATGCATTAGAATGCAAACTGATCCGCTTTGGACCGCTTGTGAGAGCCCTGAACGGATCTCACAAACGGAAAGCCAAAACTCGAGTGTGAAAGTAGACTAAGCAGTCACTGAGCCACCATGCTATATATTCCTATGTGATAACTTTATTGCAGCAAGTCAGTGTGCAAATCCTGTTCATGTGTGTTCTGGGCATGTTCAGCATGTTACTAAGTGACCACTAAAGTGTGAAAGCTGCACATTACAGCTTGGATTGTGTTAGCTAGGTATCAACATGTGTGTCACTAAAGTATTTTCCATTCCAATCATTAATGTATGTAATTTCTAGAGTAATTTCTAGACTACTTTAAAGGCCTATTCTGTAATGCATTATAATTTCCAAGTTGCCTACACAGATTCATTTCCATCATAATGTTCCTAAAATTTCTGCCGAAAAACCAGAGTCCTGATATAAATCCTGTGTGGGTGACTGATGCTTTGCGTAAACACAATCATTCTTCCACGTCTGTGGTTTTGAATTGTGCTTTTGCATCATAGATACTCTGAATTGTAATATTAAATTTTATGTTTACTTTGCTTTATTATTTTTCAAGCATATCTTTCTTGAACAATATTGGCTCAAGATTCAAAAAGCAAAATACAAATAAAGGATTGTGCAGGATCCAAACTTTCTGTAGCAACAAAGATATACATTTAAAGATAGTGGGTATGTAAAACAATAAAACTAAAGATAGTTCCATTGAGTCAGCATTATACATATCATGTAACCAATTAGGAACCTATCTCCCTAAATCTAGGGTTTGCCTATAACTTGAGTGAAAACAGCTCGCTTATCTAGCCAGTGAAATATAAACCGACCAATCAGGGCCAAAGAGGAGAGAGTGAGTAAGACATAAAGATGGGAAACAATATGTGTACATCCCCAAGGCAGACAATATGCAGGTTAGGAATAGGGAAATGGAAGAGAGGGAATTGTGTGGACATATTACAGTTCTATTAATCCCTGGACATCATCTCATCACCTATACTAGTAATTTCTCCAACGAAGGGTACTTTCACACTTACGTTTTTCTTTTCCGGCATAGAGTTCCGTCACAGTTTCCTTTCCATCTTAATCCAAAGTTTCGTGGAATTCTTATCTGACCAATTTATGATTCTCATCAGTATCGATGATGAATGATATACCTTAAGATCTGGTAGACCCAATCCTCCCTTATCTCTATGTCTGGTTAATATTGAAGAGCTAATCCTAGCCCTGTTGGATTTCCAAATTAATTGGGTAATGGCCTTATGAAGAAAACCCCTGAGCGTTTCTCCGGAGTGTTAAAACCTTGGACATTTAAAGAGACCAGTTTCACTCTAGGCGGGCCCGCCATCTTGAAAACCTCAAGTGTTTCACTCAAATGCACTCAAGAATGCTGTAGTGGGAGATAGTCAAGGGATCACCCAAACTGCCCCAAGATTATGTAGCATCTTAACTGCCTCCGGACCGCCTAACGCAGGATCGAGGTTCTGGAGGCGGCAGCTCTGCGCACAGTCACGCATATACGCGCCATCTCGCGAGACGCGCTTAGCCGGCCCGCGCATGCGCATCGCGGGCCAGCAAAAGTTCGAGGGGGGTCACGTCACCAGCCTGCCAGCCAATGATCGTTGCTGGCAGGCTGGCGATTTTTAAAATATCAAATCAGAAGCCAGATAACACATCATATTAGTAAATATGATGTGTTAAATTGCTTCCCTGCTCCTCTGCTGGTCCTTTTCGTCGGTTGGTCACAGCAGAGGAGCAGGCTTCACAGTGAGTAACACCAAACAGCACACTTAGCCCCAGATCACCCCCCTGCACCCCAATTAACCCTTTGATCACCCCTTCTTGCCCCTGTAAATCACTAGTAAAAGTGAAAAAAGTGATCAGTGTAAACTGTCACTTTTTTTTTTTCACTGGTATTGACGGTTAGGTTTTAGGGATAGTTTAGGCCACTTGGTTAGGTAGTTTAGCGATCGGTTAGCGCCCAGCCCACCGCACTGCAGTCACTTATTTGCTGATTAGCGTATCGCTAATCAGCATTTGTACTTTTATAGTATCTGTAAGTGATCAAAACTGTTCACAGTCAGATCTATAATAGTATTAGTGTCACCTTAGTTCGCCCTCCACCCAAAACGCAGTGTTTGCCTGATCAGGCCTGATCGGTCGCCCACACGTGCGTTCGCCCACGCCTGACCCGCCGCAGTTACAAAAAAAATTTTGGGGGGGATCACTGCACATTCACTTTGCAAGCGCTGCGGCGATAAAAAAAAAAAATCAGTTTTGATATTTTTTATCAACCGCAGCAGCCTCCGGTACTTCGCTAGCCTCCCATTTGTAAGACAGGCTTGCTTTTTTTCTTGGGTAGTCTCAGGGAATACCCTTAAATTTAGTTGCCCAAATGTCAAACAGGGGGTATTCTTCTGAAGAGGCCTACAGGCTTCTGACCCAGTCGGATGAGGAATGGGAACCCTCATCTGACGAATCTAGCGGGTCAGAATATGAACCTGTAGAAAGCAGTGGCAGTCTGACTCAAAGTTCGGACGAGGAGGTTGAGGTCCCTGATGCCACCAGGCGTACCCGGCCCCACGTTGCTAGACCACAGGTTGCGCAGGATCCGCTTCAAGGGCAGCAGAGTGGGGCTGGCGCTGTCGGATTACGTAGTGAGGCATAAACCAGCAGCGCAGCCCTCCCTGGACCTAGTACCAGCACTGCCGTACAACATGGTGAAGTGGCGAGCACCAGAAGGGCAGTTGAAGCTGGTACGGTGGCACGTGCATTAGTTACCCCGTCCCAGCCACCGCAAAGATGGGCCCGTAGACCCCCTAGAATCCCTGAGGTGCTGGCAAATCCTGATTGGCAGCCCCCAACTTCAGCCGCGCCATCAGTTCCCCCTTTCACCGCCCAGTCTGGAGTTCGGGTTGAGACAGCTCAGATCGGTTCAGCCCTGGGATTTTTTGAGCTGTTCTTGACTGCGGAGCTCTTGGACTTAGTTGTGGCAGAAACAAACCGGTATGCCACACAATTTATATCCGCCAACCCGGGAAGCTTTTATGCCCAGCCTTTCCAGTGGAAACTAGTCCAAGTTTCCGAATTAAAAAAATTTCTGGGCCTTCTCCTCAACATGGGTCTAACCAAAAAGTATGAATTGTGGTCATATTGGTCCACGAACCCAATTCATCACATGCCCATGTTCTCTGCTGCCATGTCCAGGGCACGATTTGAGGCCATCCTGCGTTTCCTGCACTTTAGTGATAACACCACCTCCCGTCCCAGAGGCCACCCAGCTCCACAAAATTCGGCCCCTCATAGACCACTTCAACCAGAAATTTGCAGATTTGTATACCCCTGAGCAAAACATCTGCGTAGACGAGTCCCTTATACATTTTACCGGGCGCCTTGGCTTCAAACAATACATCCCAAGCAAGCACGCCCGGTATGGGGTCAAATTGTATAAGCTCTGTGAAAGGGCCACAGGCTATACCCACAAATTTCGGATCTATGAGGGAAAAGATCAGACCCTGGAGCCGGTCGGTTGCCCTGACTACCTGGAGAGCAGTGGGAAGACAGTCTGGGACTTGGTGTCACCCTTATTTGGCAAGGGGTACCATCTTTATGTGGACAATTTCTACACAAGTGTGGCCCTCTTTAGGCATTTGTTTCTAGAACAGATTGGCTGCTGTGGCACCGCGCGGGCTTCCCCCAACGGCTCGTTACCACCCGTCTTGCAAGGGGGGGGAGAGGGCTGCCTTGTGTAACGAAGAACTGCTCGCAGGGAAATGGAGAGACAAGCGTGACGTTTACATGCTCTCCTCCATTCACGCAGACACGACAATACAAATTGAGCGAGCAACCAGAGTCATTGAAATGCCCCTCTCGGTCCACGACTATAATTTGCTCATGGGAGGGGTGGACTTCAATGACCAGATGTTGTCTCCGTATTTAGTTTCCCGACGCACCAGACGCTGGTATAAGAAGGTGTCTGTATATTTGATTCAATTGGCTGCATATAATAGTTTTGTTCTCTACAGTAAGGCTGGGAGAACAGGATCCTTCCTCAAATTTCAGGAAGAGATCATCGAGAACCTCCTGTACCCAGGAGGTTCCGTGGCCCCATCCACCAGTGTAGTTAGCCGTCTACACGAGCAACATTTCCCCTGTGTCGTTCCTGGTACCGTCACCCCGAAAAAGATGTTGTGTCTGTAGCAGGAGTGGAATAAGGCGTGACACCCGCTATTTGTGTCCTGACTGCCCTGACCACCCTGCCCTATGCTTTGGAGAGTGTTTCCGGAAGTACCACACACAGGTACACCTAGCATAGGGATTGCATCTCAGAGTAAGCAAAAAAGTTAACGTTCAGTTTCAAAAGTTAAAAAGTTTATATGTTCAGTTCTAAAGTTATTATAAAGTTAATAAAAAATTTTGCGTTGCGGCCTGGTTTTTTCTTTTTTCTATTTTTTGTTTTTTTACCTTCCAGGTGGACCAACCGATCTGCAGCACTGATGTGCATTCTGACAGAAGCATTGCGCTGCTGTCAGATTACACACAAGTCAGTGTATGCGGCGCTGCAAGACGAGATTTCTCCTCTGCAGTAAAAGATATGTTTGCCGAGGCTTATGAGCTGAGGAGGTGGCGGTGTTTATATGCTTTGGCAAACACTTTTTATATATAAAAAAATATATATTCCCGGCAATGATTTATTCATCCACATCGATTGATGTGAATGGAGAAATCTGGTTTGCCAGGGCATACGAGCTAAGTGGGTATTGATGGTGGGCGGTGCTCCTATGTCCTGGCAGACACCTTTCCCCTCCTTTTTCCCCCTCACCCTTGATGGCACCCAGTGCGACTCAGGACCTCCCATCAGGACAGGAAACCTGAGAAGATAAAAAGGACACTCCTCCTCCCAACACCAGTTCAGGTTTCCTGTCCTCCGGACGGGAGTTCCAGAGAAGCATCGCAGCGGATCGCTGCATGACATACCTCGAGGAAGAGCGCTGGGGGGGTCTGTGGCATGGCCGTGGGAAGACCTATCCCTGGGGAGCGGTAGTTCTGTGGCCGTGCCGGAAGCCGCTCCCCACAAGTCTGCCTGCGCCGGCACTCGCTACCGGTCCTGGGGGAGCCGCTGTGGCCGTGTTCAGGCGGCTCCCCACGCCGACATGCCCTGGTTAAAGATGGCGCCCGCGCGTCTAAGCGCTTATGCGCATGCGCGGGGCCGTCCTTCAGGGGGCCGGCTGATGACGTTGGGGGGGCGGAGCTCTCTCCCGACGCGCAGGACCCGGAAGTGAGGGCCGAGGCGCGTCTTTTAAATCTATAAATACGGCAGCAGGTGCAGGCAGCCAGCGGGGCACAGGTTTTTGTGCTGAAGTGGGATCCAGCTGGAGCATGTCGGACCCTACTGATGGACGCGCTGAACCCCTGGACCCCTTGAGGCCTGCAAGTCCGGTACTGGGCCTAAGGACGGGGAGAGGAAAATTCACTGGGTGAGAACATTCCTTTTTTACTAATAAGGTGTTTCTATCTTAGATTCCCAAGCCTCCTAAAAAGTCATCTTCCAAATCCAAACACAAGGAGTGTGCAGACTGTAAGACGGCTCTATCTGCATCCTTTCAGAAATCCCTGTGCACAGCTTGTATAGACAAGCTGGTAGCGGAACAGTCCCAGACCCTTACAAGATCTATGAAGTCCCTAATCAAAGCGTCCTTCAGGGCGTTCAGTAAAGGCCGTGCCAGATCCCCGGATAAAGCCACAGAATATGATAGTATGGAAATGGACTCATCCGATAGTGAAGCCAGAGAATCCGGACAGTTAGATTCCAGTAATTCAGACTCCTCGGACGAGGAATACTCAGGGAAGTCCTTTTTTTCACCTGATGATACGCAGCCGTTACTAAAAGCGGTCCGAGCAACTATGCAATTGGAGGACATTAACCACCTCCCGACCGCTGTACGCAGATATGCGTCCGGGAGGTGGTTGCTTTACTCCTCCTGGACGCATATACGCGTCATCTCGCGAGACGCGAGATTTCCTGTGAACGCGCGCACACAGGCGCGCGCGCGCTCAAAGGAACGGAAGGTAAGCGAGTGGATCTCCAGCCTGCCAGCGGCGATCGCTCGCTGGCAGGCTGCAGATCCGAATTCTTTAACCCCTAACAGGTATATTAGACGCTGTTTTGATAACAGCGTCTAATATACCTCCTACCTGGTCCTCTGGTGGTCCCTTTTGTTAGGATCGACCACCAGAGGACACAGGTAGGTCAGTAAAGTCGCACCAAACACTACACTACACTACACCCCCCCCCCCCGACACTTATTAACCCCTGATCACCCATGATCACCCCATATAAACTCCCTGATCACCCCACTGTCATTGATCACCCCCCTGTCATTGATCACCCCCCTGTCAGGCTCCGTTCAGACGTCCGTATGATTTTTACGGATCCACGGATACATGGATCGGATCCGCAAAACACATGCGGACGTCTGAATGGAGCCTTACAGGGGGGTGATCAATGACAGGCGGGTGATCACCCATATACACTCCCTGATCACCCCCTGTCATTGATCACCCCCCTGTAAGGCTCCATTCAGACATCCGCATGATTTTTACGGATCCATGGATACATGGATCGGATCCGCAAAACACATGCGGACGTCTGAATGGAGCCTTACAGGGGGGTGATCAATGACAGGCGGGTGATCACCCATATACACTCCCTGATCACCCCCTGTCATTGATCACCCCCCTGTAAGGCTTCATTCAGACGTCCGCATGATTTTTACGGATCCATGGATACATGGATCGGATCCGCAAAACACATGCGGACGTCTGAATGGAGGCTTACAGGGGGTGATCAATGACAGGCGGGTAATCACCCATATACACTCCCTGATCACCCCCCTGTAAGGCTCCGTTCAGACGTCCGCATATGTTTTGTGGATCCGATCCATGTATCCATGGATCCGTAAAAATCATGCGGACATCTGAATGGAGCCTTACGGGGGGGTGATCAGTGACAGGGGGCTGATCACCCTGATCACCCCCTGTCATTGATAACCCCCCTGTAAGGCTCCATTCAGACGTCCGCATGTGTTTTGCGGATCCATGGATACATGGATCGGATCCACAAAACACATGCGGACGTCTGAATGGAGCCTTACAGGGGGGTGATCAATGACAGGGGGGTGATCAGGGAGTGTATATGGGTGATCACCCGCCTGTCATTGATCACCCCCTGTAAGGCTCCATTCAGACGTCCGCATGTGTTTTGTGGATCCGATCCATGTATCCATGGATCCGTAAAAATCATACGGACGTCTGAATGGAGCCTTACAGGGGGGGTGATCAGTGACAGGGGGGTGATCACCCTGATCACCCCCTGTCATTGATAACCCCCCTGTAAGGCTCCATTCAGACGTCCGCATGTGTTTTGCGGATCCGATCCATGGATCTGTAAAAATCATACGGACGTCTGAATGGAGCCTTACAGGGGGGTGATCAATGACAGGGGGGTGATCAGGGAGTCTATATGGGTGATCACCCCCCTGTCATTGATCAACCCCCTGTCATTGATCACCCCCCTGTAAGGCTCCATTCAGACGTCCGCATGTGTTTTGCGGATCCGATCCATGGATCCGTAAAAATTATATGGACGTCTGAATGGAGCCTTACCAGGGGGGTGATCACCCCCCTGTCATTGATCACCCCCCTGTAAGGCTCCATTCAGACGTCCGCATGTGTTTTGCGGATCCGATCCATGGATCCGTAAAAATTATACGGACGTCTGAATGGAGCCATGACAGGGGGGTGATCAGGGAGTCTATATGGGTGATCACCCCCCTGTCATTGATCACCCCCCCTGTAAGGCTCCATTCAGACATTTTTTTGGCCCAAGTTAGCGGAAATTTTTTGTTTGTTTTTTCTTACTAAGTCTCATATTCCACTAACTTGTGTCAAAAAATAAAATCCAAATGCATAAACATTTTTAGACATTTATATTCCAGACTTCTTCTCACGCTTTAGGACCCCTAAAAAGCCAGGGCAGTATAAATACCCCATATGTGACCCCATTTCGGAAAGAAGACACTCCAAGGTATTCCGTGAGGGGCATATTGAGTCCATTAAATATTGAAATTTTTGTCCTAAGTTAGCGGAAAGTGAGACTTTGTGAGAAAAAAACAAAAAAAATCAATATCCGCTAACTTATGCAAAAAAAATAAAAAATTCTAGGAACTCGCCAGGCCTCTCATTGAATACCTTGGGCTGTCTTCTTTCCAAAGTGGGGTCACATGTGGGGTATTTATACTGCCCTGGCTTTTTAGGGGCCCGAAAGTGTGAGAAGAAGTCTGGGATCCAAATGTCTAAAAATGCCCTCCTAAAAGGAATTTGGGCCCCTTTGCGCATCTAGGCTGCAAAAAAGTGTCACACATGTGGTATCGCCGTACTCAGGAGAAGTTGGGGAATGTGTTTTGGGGTGTCATTTTACATATACCCATGCTGGGTGAGAAAAATTCTGGTCAAATGCCAACTTTGTATAAAAAAATGGGAAAAGTTATCTTTTGCCAAGATATTTCTCTCACCCAGCATGGTTATATGTAAAATGGCACCCCAAAACACATTCCCCAACTTCTCCTGAGTACGGCGATACCAGATGCTGCTTCAAAAAGCCGAAATTCACATTTTTGTACCATAGTTTGTAAACGCTATAACTTTTACCCAAACCATTTTTTTTTGCCCAAACTTTTTTTTTTTTTATCAAAGACATGTAGAACTATAAATTTAGCGAAAAATTTATATATGGATGTCGTTTTTTTTGCAAAATTTTACAGCTGAAAGTGAAAAATGTCATTTTTTTGCAAAAAAAATCGTTACATTTCGATTAATAACAAAAAAAGTCAAAATGTCAGCAGCAATAAAATACCACCAAATGAAAGCTCTATTAGTGAGAAGAAAAGGAGGTAAAATTCATTTGGGTGGTAAGTTGCATGACCGAGCGATAAACGGTGAAAGTAGTTTAGTGCCGAAGTGTAAAAAGTGCTCTGGTCATGAAGGGGGTTTCAGCTAGCGGGGCTGAAGTGGTTAAGCAGACCAGATCGGTTGCAGATCAGGCCTTTCAGGCTTTAGGCCCTAAAAAGCATAGTTTTTTCGGTACATGAGAGCATGCAGGCGATTATTAAAAAGGAGTGGAAGAATCCTGATAGAAAGTTCTTCATACCCTCCTCTGTTAAAAGAAAGTACCCCTATGAAGAAAAAGTGTCCTCAAGTTGGGATAGGGCCCCTACAGTGGACGCACCAGTCGCCAAGATTACAAAAAAGTCTGCCCTCCCCTTCGATGATTTAGGCTGTCTCTCGGACCCATTAGATAAAAAAGCGGATATATATCTTAAACGGGCTTGGGAGACGTCGGCCGTCTGTCTCAGGCCGGCAGTCGCAGCCACTTGGGTTTCCCGGTCGCTGAGACTATGGATCGACCAGCTAGAAACGCACCTTAAAGAAAAAAGGCCTAGAGAAGAGCTCCTAGCCTCTCTCCCCTCCTTCTCAAAAGCAGCTGATTTTTTTTTTTCCAATTTAGATTTTATTGAAAATTTTTTGGTACAACAAAAATAGAGACGTGTGCACATTCAAACAATGTTAACAGTTCAAACACGATGTCCACAGAACTGTGTTGGGCATACACCCATCATCACATTGTACAGCTCATGAACGAATATGAGGTAGACATATCCAATGAACACGTAAAATTTCAGTAACATATAAACATACAAGACGCTGGACAAGGGAGTAGGGGGAAGGAAAAAGGGGGGGGGGGGAGGGTACAATTTCTGCTGAAGCTGCTAAACCTGCGCATCACGAAATGCGGCTGAAGAGCGAAAGGTTTCCCACGGGCCCCAAATCCTCACATATCGTGCAGTGTCTGCGGGCGAAATGCTAATGAGATCCTCCAACCTCTGATACAGAGAAATTTCGTCAAACCACTCCTCAGGCAAAGGGGGAGAAGGGGATTTCCAATGCCTGGGGATCACCGCCTTTGCCGCCTGAACCATATATTTTAGGAGGGATTTCTTATATGCCGGGACATTCAGGACACTATCGAATAACAAAAGAGCTTCTGGGGAGTTTTGGATAGGGACACCTTTGACCTCTTTAATTATTTTATGACCGAAGGGCCAGAAGGGCCGCAAGCCGCTACAGTTCCACCACACATGGATCATCGTGCCTTCCTCTTTAAGACATCTCCAACAACGGTCCGATACCGTCGGGAACCATTTGTGGAGTAGTGTTGGCACTCTGTACCATCTAGATACAATTTTGTAGCTCGTTTCCTGAGCTTTGGCCGAAACCGTTGATTTGTGTGCTAGAAGGAAGCATCTGTTCCACTGGGCTGGGGTGTACTGAGTCCCCAAGTCCCGCTCCCAGGCTTGACAATACGGAGGAAGGCACGAGGATCGCTGGTGTATCAGTAGTTTGTATACTGCGGATATGGGGTGTAAGGTCGCTGAGGAGGAGATACACATCCGCTCAAACTCAGTGAGTTTTCTGGCCAGAGTGTGAGTTCCCCTCAGAGAAGTGTAAAAGTGTTGGAGTTGTAAGTATTCAAAGGAATTGTGGGTTAGTGGAGCCTCTAAAATCTGGGCCAGGGGTTTAAGTGTGGGGCCAGAGAGAACATGGCAGAACCTGATCGGTCAGGTTCTCGAGCTTTGAAGGAAATGTTTAGAGGAGTGTCCTGGAGGGAATCTAGGATGGTCCGTGATTGGCACCAGAGGGCCTTTAGGGTCAATCAATGAGGTTGAGCGGCTAATGGATGCTAAAGTTGCAAGGGTATGGTGAGCAGAGAATGACAAAGGTAATGACAGTTGACGTGGAGAGCCTACTAGCCATGGGAGGGTTGAAACCGCGCACACTGAAGTATCCCTAGTAATTTGTACCCACGCCTTGGGAGAATCAGCACGTGTCAGGTCCAACAGTCGGGCATATGCTGCGGAATGATAGTAAAGCCTGCAATCTGGAAGACCCACCCCTCCCGCTTCCTTGGTGCGGGTCATTATCTCCCATTTTATCCGCGGTCGGCCAGGGGCCCATACAAATTGTGTGAACCACCTACGTAGTTGGGACCAGAAAGTAGACGGTATATGAAGGGGAATAGTCTGTATAAGGTACAGTAGTTTCGGCAAAAGGGTCATCTTTACTATACTAATCCTTCCAAACCAAGAAAAGTCTCGTTTACGCCATCCGTCTAAATCTTTCTGGAACTGCAAGAGGAGGGGCGCAAAGTTCAACTTATGAAGTCGTGAGAGGTCTGCTGTCAATTTAATCCCCAGATACGTTATGCCCTTAGGTGGCCAGGCAAAGGGAAAAGAAGCCTTGAGAGCTTGGGTCACTTCACTTGTCAGAGTGACGTCCAAGGCCTCCGACTTGGACATATTAATCTTAAAATTGGACCAGATACCAAATTGAGATATTTCTCGAAGTAAGGACGGCAAGGAGATACGTGGGTTGGTTATGTATAGAAGGAGATCGTCAGCAAACGCCGCGCATTTATACTCTCGTGATCCGATCTTTATTCCCGTTATGTCCGGGTTGGCACGAATAGAGGCCAACAGGTGCTCCATGACCAGAACGTATAGCAAAGGGGACAATGGGCATCCCTGCCGTGTCCCATTATGGATTGGGAAGGGGGGGGAGAGGGCACCATTCACTTTGACTCTAGCGGTGGGGTGTTGGTACAGTGTCAGGATCTTCGACAGGAATATCGGGCCCAAACCTATATGTGAAAGGGTCTCCTGGATGGCGCGCCAAGAGATCCGGTCAAAGGCCTTTTCTGCGTCTAGGGAAAGCACCATGAGGGGGACCTTTTTAGATTTGGCATAGTGGATGATGTCGAGGGTTTTAAGAGTGTTGTCCCGGGCTTCCCTCCCCGGCACAAACCCAACCTGATCAGCGGAAACCAGGGAAGGCAGATAGGCGTTCAATCTGTTCGCCATTAATTTGGCGAAGATCTTAAGATCTACGTTTAAAAGGGAGATAGGACGATAGCTGGCACACAGGTGGGGGTCTTTTCCTGGCTTCGGAATGAACGTAATATGCGCCGCCGTGGCCTGCGCCGGGAAGGGGAGCCCAGGAGACACTTCATTGAAGACTTGGAGCATAATAGGGGAAAGATTGGAGGAAAAAGCTTTGTAAAACCTAGCCGTGAACCCGTCAGGGCCTGGGCTCTTGCCACCCGGGAGCGATTTAAGTACCGCATGAAGTTCAGTGTCCGTGAATGGAGCCTCTATAGCGGCAGAATCAAGCGCAGAAAGCTTGGGAAGCAGGAGGGGTAGGTCAGGGTGACCGCCTACTACTTGAGGGGGCGTTTGGGGCAGGTTGTAGAGCTGTAGAAGGAGTGAAAAGCAGCCGCAATATCAGCGGTTGTGTGGATCATACGATCCTGGACATTTTTGATAGCGGGAATATGGGAGGCTGCCAGTCTCCCCTTTAGAGCCCTTGCCAACATACGACCACTTTTATTCCCGTATTCGTAGAATTTACTCCTGCAAATTTGCACCATACGTTTGTAGGAGACCTCTAGGAGGCGCTTAGCTTCCATACGAGCATTCTGGAGATCATGCAGGGTTTGCAGGGTAAGTGCTCGTTTGTGGGCAAGTTCCAGGGAAGTGACTCTTTGTAGAGCAAGCTTAAGTGAATGGGCTTTCTCCCTCTTGAGACGGGAGCCATGCTTAATGAGTACACCTCGAAGAACACACTTCAAGGCCTCCCATCGGATTGGTATTGGGGTAGAGTCCTCCTTATGATCTGATAAGAAGTTTGTTATACTGCCAGCCAGATCAGCAGCGCACCCCGTGTCAAGAAGGAGACTTTCATTCAATCGCCACGTCCATTCCTGTCTAGAGAGGAAGGGCAAAGTCAAGGAGCAGTATATGGGAGCGTGGTCAGACCAAAGGATAGTTCCTATTTGCGTGGAATCAAGCCAGGATAGGGCCGATTGCTGGATAAGGATATGATCAATACGGCTATATGAGCCATGGGGGGCGGAATAAAAGGTGTAATCCTTATCAACTGGGTGCTGGATCCGCCAGGCGTCTCGTAATTGTAATTGGAGAAGTGCCCGTTTTACCTTTTTAATGGTGGGATATGTGAGGGAGGCACGTCCAGTCGAATTGTCAAGTGTCGGGTCAAGCGTCAGATTAAGGTCACCACATAAGATAACTGTCCCCCTGAGCAACGGTATGACACTATCAATGAGGTTTACAAGGAAGGGAGCCTGATTTTGGTTAGGGGCATATACATTAAGGAAGGTCAATTCCTGGCCTCCAATAAGTAATGTGAGGGCCAAATATCTCGCATCTGAGTCGGCAGTACAACCCAGCACTTGATGGGGTAAAGACTTGTGGATCGCTATGGCGACGCCTTTGGTCTTATTCACCGCATTATTTGCAAAGTGCCAGGTGGTGTAGTGTCGATGTCGTATGTTCGGGGCGCTACCCTCCTTAAAGTGCGTTTCTTGGAAACAGACAATATGTACCTTGTGGCGGTGGAAATGATGAAGTACCTGGGCCCTTTTTTCGGGAGTGTTGAGACCTTTCGCGTTGAACAATGCAATCTTCAGAGACCCCATTGCTGTGGGCGGAGGGGGGAAGGAAAAAAACACAAGGGAGGCACGGGGAAACGACCGACAAAAAACACAGAGAAAAAGGGGGAAAAAAAAACCAGTTAGAAGGAAACAAACAGGAGGAAAACCCTGCAAGAGGGAGAATAAAGTGGTTTTATGCGACCCGAAGGTCCAAAGAGACTGTCACTTGGAGAAGACACCCCAAGGGAGAGTCTCTACCTATTTGGGGGAGAAAGTGTCAGCCGGACAGGAGCTGACCCTCCACAACACCAGTCGATGCAAATGTAAACTTATAAGCACCAGCAGATATAGAGCAAAAAGACAGATAAAGAGGATGGGCAAATAACTAAGAACCAATAATGAGCATTCAGCCCGTTAGAGCTTTAGTAGTCCCGGGCAGACAAAGCAGGAAGCCCCTCAGGTGACAAGGCGAGGTGAGGATCTTCGGCTCGGGTAGTCTGCTCCCTTCTGGCGTCGTCCTCTTGAGGCCTGAGCAGAGGAATTGGACGCTTTATCAGCAGGCAGTGGACGCTGTCGCCCCCTTGATTCAGAGGCAGGCGGGAGGAGGGAAGGCCAGGGTCCCAATTCAACCGGTGGCAAGTCCAGCTGCTGTAGAAAGTGAGGAAGATCCGTAGGGTCCCGCAGGGTGACGACTTGATCTTTAGGGCCCGCAAGTAGAGCAAAAGGAAAGCCCCACCGGTAAGGGATGCGGCGCTCTTTGAGGAGGTGCAATAGTGGGCGCAAAGCAGCACGTTGAGCTAGAGTGTAGCGGGATAAGTCCTGTAGCAAGATAAAAGGGACACCGTCGTAGGACAGAGACGACATCTGTCGGGCCTTGAGCAGGATCTGATCTTTGACGGCATAAAAGTGGACTCTGCAGATGACGTCCCTTGGTTTTGAGGGATCAGGGTTGGGAGGTCTCAATGCCCTATGGGCTCGGTCGATTTCAATGCTGGAGCTCGGTGGACGTCCCAGGAGGTCATTGAAGATTTTTACAATGGTAGATAAAAGAATCGCCTGCGTTATTGACTCAGGGAGGCCTCTGATCCGAATATTATTGCGACGACTCCTATTTTCGACATCATCAAGATGGTATTGCAAGGCGTGTAGCTGTGCATCGTGGGATTGTAGTTTATCTTTCAATACCTGCACATCCGCAGACAAGGAAGCATGTTCCTGTTGAACAGTGTCCACCTTTGTATCAATCAAGGCCATCTCAGAGCGTACTTGTGTGAATTCTTTTTTACATTCTTGTAAAATGTTAGCTGCAAAACTAGAAAGGTCTGCCTTGGTGGGAAGTGAGCACATCAGGATGCGTAAGTCTGCCATGGTAGGTGGCCGAGAGTCCTCGTCCTGTAGAGGAGCATGGGGCACAGATCTCTGGGGCAGATGTGGAGAACCCCACGAGGCTGCAGGGGTAGCCAGGGTCCGTGCGCCTGATGAAGCGGTGCCATCACGGCGTGAATGGGACCCGTCCCACGACGATCCTGTGGACCAGTGCGGGGAGTTTGCCAGGGACGGCTCAGGAGAGCGAGATAGAGGAGAGCAGCTGATTTTTTAACGGACGCCTCCACTGATGTGATGCACTTTTCCGCTAGAGCCTCTGCTATGACAAATGCGGCTAGAAGGGCTATCTGGCTTAGATCCTGGAAGGGTGACCAGGGATCCAAGGCCAGACTCTGTGCCCTTCCGTGTGAGGGCGACAGGTTATTTGGGTCATCTTTAGATGACATACTGGAGAAGGCCTCTGACAAAAAAAGGGGATTTCCTGTCCCTCAGAAGCCCCCCCTTTTTTCGTAGGCCCCAGCAGAGTTTTAGGAGGCAGAGGGGCAAGCCCTATGATAGGAAGGAAAGGGATCGGTTTCAGAGGAAATCTAGCGGCTTCCCTTTTAAAACCCAAGATAATAAAAAAGATAAGCAGCAATGACGCCAGTCTCCAGGTTGGGGGAAGACTCTCCTCCTTCCTCCCGGCCTGGTCAAAGATCACCCAGAACAAATGGGTTTTGGGAGGGATAGCAGAGGGATTCAGACTGGAATTTCTCTCCTATCCCCAAAATTTTTTCACCTGCACTCCAACGCCGAAAGATCCCTTAAAGTCCACAGTGTTAGAGGCAGAGGTTCAGTTGTTATTGGACAAAGGAGTCGTTTGTCAAGTTCCAAAAGAAGAGGAGGGCAGGGGGTATTACTCCCCACTCTTTCTGGTAAGGAAACCCAATGTGACTTTTCGGATGATTTTAAATCTAAAACGATTAAACAAGTTCCTGAAATACAAAAGATTCCGGATGGAGGCGATAAAGACAACTATAGACCTGCTATACAAGGATTGCTGGATGGCAAGTATAGACTTAGAGGATGCTTATTACCACATCCCTATTCATCCCTCCTCCCAAAAGTATTTGAGAACGGCAGTCCAAGTAAGGGGCCAGTTTCTGCATCTTCAGTACAGGGCCCTCCCGTTTGGGGTCTCACAAGCCCCGAGAATTTTTACAAAAGTTGTGGCGGAGATGGTGGCATTCCTCCGATTGTCCAGGGTAGTGTTAGTACCCTATCTGGACGACTTTTTGTTCATAGCCCAGACAAAGGTACAGTTACAGACGGATCTTGTCCTGGCGTGTTCTCTATTGAAGGATCTGGGATGGAAGGTCAATCGAGAAAAATCTTGCCTAACCCCCTCTCAAAATTGCATATTTCTAGGGATGCAGCTAGACTCCACGGCTCAGAAAACAATCCTTCCTCAAAAGAAGGTAGTTGCAATAAAAGAACATGTTTGGATCCTTTTCCGCTCCTTCCGATGCTCCATCAGGAAGGCGATGACAGTATTGGGGCATCTGACGGCCACGATTCCCGCCGTACCGTTTGCTCAGATTCACACAAGATCGTTACAGTGGGATATCTTAAAGACATGGAATGGTCTCCCACAGACGCTAGAGGAGAAATTTCATCTCTCCTCCAGAGCAAGGTATTCCCTCCTATGGTGGACATCCGAGAAGAATCTTTCGGCAGGAATGCCCTGGTCCTTCATAGAACCCATACGGATAACAACAGACGCCAGTCCGTGGGGTTGGGGGGCTCATTCAGATGGGAATTACTGGCAGGGAAGATGGGATTTAAGAACCAGAGCCTGCATGTCAAATTACAAGGAGCTCAAAGCAGTAGAAAGGGTTCTAAGAGTGGCAGTTCCAGATGTCTTAAACAAAAAGCTGGTCTTTTACTCGGACAATTCGACGACGGTGGCCTACATAAATCATCAGGGCGGAACAAAGATACCATCCCTAATCTTCCTCTGCCAGGAAATTTTCCAAATAGCAGAAGACTGGAATCTGCTCCTATCAGCAGTACATCTGAAGGGAAAAGAGAACACGGTGGCCGACTTCTTGAGCCGAGTGGAACTCAATCAGGCAGAGTGGAGTCTGAACGGAGAAGTTTTTTCCCAGATTGTCTTAAATTATGGGACCCCAACTATAGACCTCTTTGCTACCCGGAAGAACAGGAAGACGGAGAGGTTTTTCTCTTTAAATCACACAGAGAATCCTACAGGGGTGGACAGTCTGGCCCAGGACTGGAGCCGGGAACGCGGCTACGCCTTCCCGCCTATGTCTCTAATTCCACAGGTGCTGAAGAAGGTGCGGAGGGAAGGAGCCTCTATAATCCTGGTAGCCCCGAAATGGCCCAAAAGAATCTGGTACTCCACCCTGTTAAATCTAGCCAGAGGCCCCCCCTGGATGATCCCTCCCAGGGAGGACCTCCTTTCCCAGGGACCGGTATGCCATCCCAATCCGGAGACTCTCCAGTTGGCAGTGTGGAGTCTGACAGGGACATCTGGTTGAGGAGAGGGCTTTCTAACAGAGTTGTTTCCACCCTTCTAGGCAGCAGGAAAGCTACAACAGCCAGGAAGTATAATAGAGTTTGGAATATCTTTGCTTCCTTTCTAGGGTCTAGCCCGACCCATTTAGCCCTCCAGAAATACCTAAAGTCTTGGACTTTTTACAGGCAGGTTTAGACAAGGGACTCAAGGCCTCCACCCTAAAAGTACAGGTGTCGGCTTTGAGCTATTTTTTCGACTACCAGTTAGCAGTCCATCCTTGGGTCAGACGTTTTCTTTCTGCCTCGGCCAGAATCCATCCTTCTGTAAGACCCCTTTCCCCCCCATGGGACCTGAACAGGGTCTTGACAGCCCTAACCAATAAACCATTTGAGCCCTTGTTAGAGATCCCAATTGACATCCTGACCATTAAAATGGCCTTTCTCCTGGCAATTACCTCTGCTAGGAGGATCTCGGAGATCCAGGCCTTCTCAGCACATCCACCTTATACTGTCATACAGGACAATCAGGTAGTAATCAGGCCCCTGCCCTCCTTCCTTCCCAAAGTGGTCTCGGATTTTCACAGAAGCCAGGACATAGTGCTACCTTCTTTCTTCCCTAACCCTTCCAATAGTAGGGAAAAAAGCTTTCATTGCTTGGATGTTAAAAGATGCTTGTTAGTATACCTTGATGCTACGGCTTCATGGAGGAAAGACGAGAACCTTCTTGTCCAGTTTTTAGGTGGGAATAGGGGTAAAAAAGCATCCTGCGGGGTTATTGCCAGATGGGTGAAGAAGGCCATAACGAAGGCTTACATCTCCTTGGGTCTTTCCCCTCCTTCCGGGTTCGGGGCCTATTCCACTCGGTCAGTGTCTACCTCATGGGCGGAAAGGGCTAATGTGTCTTTAGCTCAGATTTGTAGGGCAGCTACTTGGAGTTCCCCACATACCTTTCTCAAACATTATAGGTTACAGCTCCATTCTGACGCCTCGTTTGGGGAGAAGGTCCTTCAAGCTGTGGCCCCCATAGACGCTACTTATAGTCTATCTCGCACTGGGTGCCGTCATGGGTGAGGGGAAAACAACATTGCTTACCGGTAATCGTTTTTCTCGATACCCATGACGGCACCCGATAGTTCCCTCCCCATATATAGATATATATACAGATATATTTATATAAAATTATATATAGGATATCAGTCAGGTCTATATGAAGTAATATAAGTAAAAAAAAAAAAAAGGGGGGGGGGGGTCTTTAATCCCTTATCACTTCTCTCCGGAGAACAATTTATTTCTTCCACTGGTGTTGGGAGGAGGAGTGTCCTTTTTATCTTCTCAGGTTTCCTGTCCTGATGGGAGGTCCTGAGTCGCACTGGGTGCCGTCATGGGTATCGAGAAAAACGATTACCGGTAAGCAATGTTGTTTTCATCCTCATTGATCGATGCGAATGAAGAAATCTGTGCCGTTCATTTTTTCTTTCAGCCCAGAGGCTGAACGGAAAAAGGAAATCTCATTACCCGTATGCTCAATATAAGGAGAATAGCAGAAACTCCTAATGCTGGCCATACATGTATTGATTGCGGAGACCCTCAAATGCCAGGGCAGTACAAACACCCCACAAATAACACCATTTTGGAAACAAGACACCCCAAGGTATTCTCTGAGGGGCATATTAAGTCCATGAAAGATTGAAATTTTGGTCTCAAGTTAGCGGAAAGGGAGATTTTGTGAGAAAAAAACTAAAAATAATCAATTTCCGCTAACTTGTGCCCAAATTTTGTTTTTCCTATGAACTCGGCATGCCCCTCATTGAATACCTTGGGGTGTCTCCTTTCCAAAATGGGGTCACATGTGGGGTATTTATACTGCCCTGGCTTTTTAGGGGCCCTAAAGCGTGAGAAGAAGTCTGGGATCCAAATGTCTAAAAATGCCCTCCTAAAAGGAATTTGGGCCCCTTTGCGCCCCTAGGCTGCAAAAAAGTGTCACACATGTGGTATCGCCGTACTCAGGAGAAGTTGGGGAATGTGTTTTGGGGTGTCATTTTACGTATACCCATGCTGGGTGAGAGAAATATCTCAGCAAAAGTCAACTTTTCAAAAAAAAATTATACAAAGTTGGCATTTGACCAAGATATTTATCTCACCCAGCATGGGTATATGTAAAATGACACCCCAAAACACATTCCCCAACTTCTCCTGAGTACGGCGATACCAGACGTGTGACACTTTTTTGCAGCCTAGGTGGGCAAAGGGGCACACATTCCAAAGAGCAACTACTACTAAGAGATTACTACTTCTCACGCATCTGGGCCCCTAAAATGCCAGGGCAGTATAACTACCCCACAAGTGACCCAATTTTGGAAAGAAGACACCCCAAGGTATTTCATGATGGGCATAGTGAGTTCATGGAAGTTTTTTTTTTTTTTGTCACAAGTTAGTGGAATATGAGAGTTTGTAAGAAAAAAATATAAATAATCATCATTTTCCGCTAACTTGTGATAATAAATTCTAGGAACTTGCCATGCCCCTCACGGAATACCTTGGGGGTGTCTTCTTTCCAAAATGGGGTCACTTGTGGGGTAGTTTTACTGCCCTGGCATTTTAGGGGCCCAGATGCGTGAGAAGTAGTTTGAAATCAAAATCTGTAAAAAAATGGCCTGTGAAATCCGAAAGGGGCTCTTTGGAATGTGTGCCCCTTTGCCCACCTAGGCTGCAAAAAAAGTGTCACACTTGTGGTATCGCCGTACTCAGGAGAAGTTGGGGAATGTGTTTTGGGGTGTCATTTTACATATACCCATGCTGGGTGAGAGAAATATCTTAGTCAAATGCCAACTGTGTATAAAAAATTTTGAAAAGTTGTCTTTTGCCAAGATATTTCTCTCACCCAGCATGGGTATATGTAAAAATACACCACAAAACACATTCCCCAACTTCTCCTGAGTACGGCGATACCACATGTGTGACACTTTTTTGCAGCCTAGGTGGGCAAATAGGCCCACATTCCAAAGAGCACCTTTCGGATTTCACAGGCCATTTTTTACAGATTTTGATTTCAAACTACTTCTCACGCATCTGGGCCCCTAAAATGCCAGGGCAGTATAACTACCCCACAAGTGACCCCATTTTGGAAAGAAGACAACCCAAGGTATTTCATGATGGGCATAGTGAGTTCATGGAAGTTTTTATTTTTTGTCACAAGTTAGTGGAATATGAGAGTTTGTAAGAAAAAAAAAATCATCATTTTCCGCTAACTTGTGACAAAAAATAAAATGTTCTATGAACTCACTATGCCCATCAGCTAATACCTTAGGGTGTCTACTTTCCGAAATGGGGTCATTTGTGGGGGTTTTCTACTGTCTGGGCATTGTAGAACCTTTAGGAAACATGACAGGTGCTCAGAAAGTCAGAGCTGCTTCAAAAAGCAGAAATTCACATTTTTGTACCATAGTTTGTAAACGCTATAACTTTTACCCAAACCATTTTATTTTTTTACCCAAACCTTTTTTTTATCAAAGACATGTAGAACAATACATTTAGCGAAAAATGTATATATGGATGTCGTTTTTTTTGCAAAATTTTACAACTGAAAGTGAAAAATGTCATTTTTTTGCAAAAAAATCATTAAATTTCGATTAATAACAAAAAAAGTAAAAATTTCAGCAGCAGTGAAATACCACCAAATGAAAGCTCTATTAGTGAGAAGAAAAGGAGGTAAAATTCATTAGGGTGGTAAGTTGCATGACCGAGCAATAAACTGTGAAAGTAGTGTAGTGCAGAAGTCTAAAAAATGGCCTGGTCATTAAGGGTGTTTCAGCTAGGGGGGCTGAGGTGGTTAAGGAGGTCTGGTGTTCCCTGACTATTAGGGCAAGAGGGTTGGAGAAAAGGAGAAAGAAGGGTAAAAGAAAGAGAAAGGAAAAGGTAAGATAAAGTAACAAGTAACCGTCTCAAGTAGACGGATTGACTCGTCCTATACCTGATAGAACGAGAGTTACAGTAGGAGACGGACTTCCAGTGACAGAACAAGGAAGCCGCTACAAGGCTGAGAAGCCCGTGAGAACTTTGACTTATAGTTGAACATGAAAAACGTTCTTATACAAACATCAATATTCAGCAGAACATTGCCTAGACATTAAGCTCTGGATGAGAAATAAAACTTTGTAAAACAAAAGAGAAAAAAGGGAAGTTAGCATAAGGTAAGGTACGGTAAGTGAATGGAAACTGCAGCTACATATCCATTCTCATTCATGACGTTTGATCTCTTGCTTCTGAAAGTGTCTATGGAACACTATGAGAGACATTTACATATAAGTCCCTGCATCTAATTCACGTGGACTGCTAAGGATTCACCCTCCTTGAGATTGCTCTTCTTGAGTTGCCACCTGTGGAACGGGATGGCAGAGCTGGAATGACCTGCCAGTCAGGTAGATGGATTGGTAGCAAGTCCAATGCAGTTAGGAACATATCGAGGTCGTCGGGATCCCGCAATGCCACACGGTGGCCATTCCTGCGGACTATCAGTTGAAATGGAAACCCCCATGAATACGGGATGTCCTTCGACCTCAAAAGGTCTAGTAAGGGTTTGAGTGCCCTTCTTTGGGCTAAGGTCGTTCTTGATAGGTCTTGGAGTATCGTCAGAGTGGCCCAGTCAAAATCAATTGCGGTAAAAATGGGTGCCTTTTTCATTATTGCTTCCTTTACCACATAGTAGTGGAGGCGGCAGATCACATCTCTGGGCCTAGAGGGGTCCGAGCTGATGGGGGCTAAAGCTCTATGTGCTCTCTCCATTTCCAGCCGATCTGTGACAGGTTCCCCCAGAATAGTGCTAAAGAGTCCCTGTAATGTAGATATCAAGTCCTCCGTCTTGGTGGCCTCAGGAAGTCCTCTAATTCTGATGTTGTTCCGTCTATTGCGATTCTCAATATCGTCGTGCAGACTGTAAAGATGGCTAATGTGACGATCTCTTGCTTCCCCTTGATTCATAAGCTCATTGACCTGAGCTGCTGTGTGATCATGCAGGGATGCCACTTCCTCCAATTTCTCCTCAATAGCTTTCACATTAGATTTGATTGTGGACAACTCTTACTTATGCGTTTTCTTACTTATGAGTTTAATATATTCCCTTATGTCCCAGTTTTCTCCTGAGTTCCCTCCTTCTGCCATTTCTATGGTACCTGAGGCTTGTACTGCAGCGTAGCAGTGCTGGGGAGGTTGAGCTGCGTCCCAAGATGGCAACTGCTGCGTGGTGCCGCTTTGTAGGTGATCCTGCTTGGTCAGGAACGGGTCAGGTGAGCGCCTTGCCTCTAAGCTTCTCTGGGTCTGATGATGTGACCCCTGAGTATTCAGCAGTATCTCTGTCGCCGAGAGGTTGCTCCGGTGTGAAAGGAGCTGCGCTCGGGTTGCGGCCTGTCTTGTCTCCAGCCGACCCCGCCG